>NC_060150.1:30298835-30318899 GCF_021292245.1 Micropterus dolomieu | reverse complement strand
TCCCTGGAGGCCGAGACTCGCAGCAGAAACGAGGCTCTCAGGGTAAAAAAGAAGATGGAGGGAGATCTCAATGAGATGGAGATCCAGCTGAGCCAGGCCAACAGGCAGGCAGCAGAGGCTCAGAAGCAGCTCAAGGGAGTCCATGCTCATCTGAAGGTAAGTCCGTACGTCGTACCAATGATGGGAGCATGCTTGGAGATTGTTTCCTTTCCATTTAAGGATAGAAAGAATGTTATTATTGTTCCTGACAGGACTTGCAGCTGCAGCTGGATGATGCTCTTCGTGCCAATGAGGATCTGAAGGAGAACATTGCCATTGTGGAGAGACGTAATAACTTGCTGCAGGCTGAACTTGATGAGCTGAGGTCTGTGGTGGAGCAGACTGAGAGAGGTCGTAAACTGGCAGAGCAGGAACTGCTTGATGTCAGTGAGAGAGTTCAGCTGCTGCACTCTCAGGTATGTCCAAATCGGTAATCACTTTACAGTGTAATAATATGCTAATATGTCCACGTTCTTTCTACAAGTGTTTACTGTAAAACTATTCTGTGCAGAACACCAGCCTGCTGAACCAGAAGAAGAAGCTGGAGGGAGACACCACCCAGCTTCAGAGTGAGGTGGAGGAGGCGGTGCAGGAGTGCCGAAATGCTGAGGAGAAGGCGAAGAAGGCCATAACTGATGCTGCCATGATGGCAGAGGAGCTGAAGAAGGAGCAGGACACCAGCTCTCACCTGGAGCGTATGAAGAAAAACATGGAACAAACCATCAAAGACCTGCAGCACCGTCTGGATGAAGCTGAGCAAATAGCCATGAAAGGTGGCAAGAAGCAGATCCAGAAGCTGGAGGCCAGGGTGAGTGACAATGATTTGTTCAGATGTGGATATGGTGCTTGGCTGCTGTGACACTGGGACATTTTTTTTGTAGGTGAGGGAGCTGGAAACTGAGGTGGAAACTGAGCAAAAGAAGGGCGGTGATTCTGTAAAAGGAGTCCGTAAATATGAGAGACGTGTCAAGGAGCTTACCTATCAGGTATATTGTGATTTTATACTGTCGTCTACCTTTATCCATTCACATTCATTTCCTGTGTCTGTTGTGAAAAGCACTCCATGATTTTGCTTAAACAACTCTTAAGACTGAAGAGGACCGGAAGAATCTGGCCCGTCTGCAGGACCTGGTAGACAAACTGCAGCTGAAGGTCAAAGCTTACAAGAGGGCTGCAGAGGAGGCTGTAAGTACAGGTGTATTCTGATATTACAGATGGATCTTGCCTTTAATACTTTAATACTTACCAAAATAATGATTTAACAGGAGGAACAAGCCAACAGCAGTCTGACCAAGCTTCGTAAACTGCAACACGAACTGGACGAGGCAGAGGAGAGGGCTGACATTGCTGAGTCCCAGGTCAACAAGAT
Organism: Micropterus dolomieu; assembly: GCF_021292245.1. Lineage (NCBI taxonomy): Eukaryota > Metazoa > Chordata > Actinopteri > Centrarchiformes > Centrarchidae > Micropterus > Micropterus dolomieu. The sequence continues at coordinate 30,317,491 of NC_060150.1, read as the reverse complement.
GAGAGCCAAAAGCCGTGATAGTGGATCCAAGGTCAGTGACACAGGACTGTCTGACATATTTGTTTTGACTTATAAGTACATGTAGAGTTTTTTTTTACTTGTTACTAATGACCAAAACAATGTGGACTTTATTATAACATACACTATAGCATAATGTATAGCTTTAGATATGTACTGTTGCTTTTTTGCATGCAGTAGAAATAATGTTAATGAAATGATTGCGCACCTAATTACTGTCATTCATTGTCTCACACACAGAAGGGACATGACGGAGAGTAAAGTTCTCAGCTGGAACCTTCAAAGACTCAGCGTTACAGTGTGTTAAGACTACTAATTAAGCAAAATAAAGAATAAAAGCATATTAAGAACATACATCTCTTTGTTGGGTTCAATCTTTTCCACAACTTTACACTTTGTTTTGTTAAAGGCCTTTAACAAGAAGAATTTGGAGCACCCAGGAGTTAAAAAGAAAAGACACACAGAGGAGTCTACTCTACTATACTTTTAACTCTTAATTAAACATAGATGACAAAAGTGAGTGTGAATGTGTGTTTTTGTCTGTGTATGTTAGCTCTGCAATTGTCTGGGGTTTAATGTCTTCAAGTATCTTCAACCAAGTCCAGATGTCCTTGATTTTAACCCACCTTGGACTCAATTGGGCTTCCCCCTATCTTTCTTCATTTAAAACAAACGCTTGTATCCTCATAACCCTGAACAGAAACAAGACAGTAGAGAGCATGTTTGGGTCAATAGTACACAGGGTAAAAGGGTAGTGACATACTTACATTTGTGCAGAACAGTTTGATAATGTTTTATAACATGTTGGATTATGTTTTGTTGAATTGAAAAGCCAGGCAGTTTTCCAAACCATGTAAAGCTACATTTAAGACTGCGCAAATTTCACCAAAAACCAGTCGCAGCGACAAAAATAGCTTCATGGAGTTTTTTAGCCACGCTGGACTACATTATCTCAACAACCACTGGATCGGGTACAATGTGTATTTTACATCCCTTGACACATCATCAGGTGAAAATGTACTTTCGTTTATGACCAGAGACCAAATGGTAGCATTCAACTGGCTAAATGAAGATGTTTTATATGACCTGCTAAATGTTAGCATATTAGCATTATCACTGTGAGCATGCTGATGTTAACTAAAACTAAACTTAAAGCACATACACCCTATCATGACTGTTGTCTTTTTAGTGTCTTTTAACTCAGTGTTAATTTTACAACCATCATTTTAAGGTTTAGGTTCACTCTAACAGTTCAAAACCTTGTTTTCTGCAGTGGGCAGCTGTTTTCAGTAACTAGCTGTTAAAGATTGAGCCACATATTTCCCTCAGGTCAGCTGGGATTGGCTCTAGCCCCCAGCGATCCTGCAAAGGATAAGTGGTTTAGACAATGGATGGAATTCATGAGGTGGTCAGATACATGACTAAATGAATGCTAATGTTGCTCTGTGTCTGCTGAATGTGAAAATAGGTAACTATTTGCTAACAAGTTTGTAATATCAAGGTGATAATATGCCAGGGTTGTGTTTAAGCTTGTTTCTGCTGCCCAAAAGTGGCCACAAATGTATTATTGCAGGTCTAAGTCAGAAAAAGAGGAACAATCATGTTTCAGATTACCATTTTCAGCAGTGTGGCACCATCAACACAAGATGGAGACGTTACAAAAGGGGGAGAACTATAAGCTTTGCTACTTAACTACATTCACATGAGTAACTCCATCATGAATGGGGGATTATTCATAATATCAAAATAGGAACACATATGATTGATAGAGATGCATGATATGGATTTTTTCCCCACTGATCCGATAACTGATAATTGCCTACTTCTAGAGATACGATAAAGAAGTTATAAAGAAGTTTTAATGCTTTGATGGAGGGGATCACGTCTGCTGATGTGGTTGCAGCTGAGCTAATATCTCTAGTCATCTGGCATCAAGAATAGTCAATATGTTTTCAAAAAGAGCCCACTCGTATACACTTTGAGATGCAAGTAACTCATAATCTACTCAATAAGAAAAGTAAAAGTCAAGTAAAATCAGTCTAGCGGGAGCTATAATGTAACATTATATTATATATATTATATAACATTATATTATATTATATTATAAAACCTTCGCAAGTAAAAAGACAATACATTATCAATGCATCTGTTGAACAAGCATAAACATGTAGAAAACTGTATTTTAATCTGCTCTGTCAACAGACTCATCCTCTTTGATATATAAAAGCACAGCTAAGGTTAGCTTGGCAGTTAGCTGAGTCTAACCAGTCTCCTGTCTAACTGTTCAGCTTAGTTTGCCATGTAGCTAAAAATTTGGCACATTGTTACTTGCAATGAATCACAGCAGAGAGGGAGAGAGTGGAGGAGGAAAGGAGGAAGGAGGACTGATGCCATATTGCAATAAAGCTGTCTTCTTCTGAAACTGTGAAAAACATCCGAACTGTGATAACAGGCTTGTTTAAGAGTGCAACTGGTATTGTAATACAAACATTGCACAGGAAGAAATGTATGGGCTGATTTTTGTATCGGTAGAGACTGACTTTCAATTTGAATTGCTCAACTTGAATAATTGCATTAAAAAAAAATAAATTGAATTGCTCAGTTTGAATTTCAGTTATATAGTTTGAAATTGAATTCCAATAAACTATCCACAGTTTCACAGCCATTTCTTTCACAGTGTAGTTATTTTTTTGGCAAGTGTACGATGGCTGGGAATGGGGTTTGATGAGTGCTTACCTTTTTAAAGAGGTGGTATTATGCTCGTTTTCAGGTTCAAAATCTTATTTCGCGGTTGTACCAGAACAGGTTTACATGGTTTAATTTTCAAAAAACACCATATTTTTTGTCATACTGCACATTGCTGCAGCTCCTCTTTTCACCCTATGTGTTGAAGGCTTCGTTTTAGCTATGGAGTGATAGATCTTGTCTCTAAATGATCTTTGTTGGGAGTTGCACATGCGCAGTTCCTAGTTAAGGACTACAAGCCAATCAGAAGCAGAGAAGGGCAGGTCAGCGAAAGGCCGGTAAACAGCTTCGATTCAGCTGTAGGCTACATGTTGCCGACCAGTTTGGCAATTTGGACCGGAGCAAGACTTTCAGAGTGGTGAGTTATTAATCTGTAACAAAAGTATCTTTCATCAATAAAGTTTTAACTGAGCTATGTCTCTACATCACAGTAACAACTCCATGTCCATTGACTGCCTGGAGGGTAGCTAGTGTTTGGAAGGGGAGAGGAGAGGCGTGCTGCAGCTCAGTGTTTTTCCATGGGTGTTTTTGAGGGCGTGTCGGAGTAGTCGCTCAGCGAGCATTATGACACGTATTTTCATTGTGACGTCACAAGAAGTAAGAAGTAAGAAGTAAAGCCTGGTCTACAAACGAGCCGTTTTCAGGCAGTTCAGAGCAGTGTTTTCTGTGGGAGATGGGAACTCCCTTTGGGGTGGACTAGGGGGCTTTTTCACTTTGCAAACCTATTATGTGCACAAAAAAGATATATAACTCAATAAAGGAGAGGGGGAAAAGCCAAAAACCATAATACCACCTCTTTAAAGATGTTCTTACAGAAGATCCTGGCTGCCAGAACATCCACAAAATTGCAGCTGGAGGTTATTGAAGCATGCGTGGCCAGTACATGCAGAACCATTGTGACGCTAACTGCACATGAAAGCCTATGTATGTAATGAATTGTTTGTTGATCCCATGACCGGCATCTGCACCAGTTAAAAGGGAGTGACATCACTTGAGTGAGGTGATACATATACCAATACTAATACTGCATGTTATGGGTTGTATTGACCATTTAAAGGTATTTCAACAGGTAAATAAACTGGATTGGTTGGTACACAGCAAGTTAAATAATGTAGAGTCAGAAGGGGCAGCTGTGGCTCTACTTGGTTCAGAATGGACTTTCAAGCTCCAATCTTGTCATACAATCCTGGTATTTGACGGTCCAATGTCGGAGGCCAATCGAGCAACGGGATGACACTGGACGTCACCTATCGCTGCGCTTCTTCCCAGTCCCTCCGCCAGTGACTGATATTGGATGTCGCCGGCGAAACGGCTTATAAGAACTCTGTCAGAAGTAAGTAATAAATGTCTTTATTTTATAGACATACATGCTTAGTTATATTTCCATCTTTTGTTGTCGAGTGTCACATTATGTTATAATTACGGTACGACGTTAGCTAACCTTAACTGCTAGCAGTCGCTAACGCAAATCACTACCTTAAATGTAATAACGGTATAAAAAATTAATAAAAGTGTAACGTTAAACAGCCATGCATGCTTTATTCCCCCTCTTTAATTAGCCACATCCTTTATATGCATTGCATCTCATCGTTTGTCTCAGTTACGTTATTATAGGCAACGTCAGTCAGTATAGCTAGCAATCGCTAACGTCATACGTAAAACCCGTTGTGTTTCTATAAATAGAAATAGTTTCTATATTAGTTATAGAAACGTTTTATTGTATCAGATTATTTTAGTAGGCTTTCTACCTGTTTAAGACAGCGGTGGCAGGTAACCAACGTTAATAAAACAGCTGCTGTAAATTTTGTACAGAACGAAACATATTATGTTTGCTTCTGACAAGTTACATGAGGAAGTATGTATGTGCCGCAGGGTCACAGTGTATTATTCAAAGCATGTTCACATTCAGTGTTGTACTTGTTGACAAGAGCTATTGTGGGTGTGTTTACAGTACCTGTCGTTTTACTGTAAATATTAACTGGTGAAATAGCTACCTACCAATGACATTTGAGCCAATGACATTATTATTAGCCCACCTGGAGCATTGAAGAAGGGAGAGGATGACAGCTGTTAATGGTTTTAGATATATCCATGTCATTACTGTATCTGAATGCAAATATATTACGTTCATATTATTAGATGAGCATCAAACCTAAGAGCCACAAGGCCATGGGAGATGGCGAGTGGATGGCGAGGCTGAGGGCATTTGTCAACACTGGCCTTTGGCCTTCAGGAGGTAATAAACCAGCCCCAAGGCAACGGAAGTGGTATGACCTCTACCAGAAGGTAAAGTATTGCAAAATTTCTACCTATTACTTGTTACAGTCATCAACATGCAGTTCACTTGATGAAAAATGGGCGATTTGATGGTGCAGATAGTATCAATCAGACGATGGAGTGTAAATAACAATTCTGATTGTTCAAGATTGAGAAATGCCCCATGCAGGCCCATGGACAGAGCACCCTCTTTGTAGGACCCAAGGCCTGTAACTGTGGATTTCACACCGTTAAGGTGATCTCTTTCAAAATGACATCACATAAATTTTCATCTTGCATCGCATCTCTGTTATAACGCTGATATGCTGTTGCAGTTACATCACATGTCGTAATGCTGTTCTTTTAGCAGCCTGCCACTCAGCCTCCTGCTGAAGCCCCACAGTCTGTGGCCTCAGACTCGGACCCTGGTGCGACTTCAGCAAGTGCTGCAGCGTCTGCCGCCACCCCAAGGTCTTTCCTGCGGCCCCCGCTGAGTTTGTCAATGGTGAGTTCTTTCTAATCAATTAATCTTTTGTATGAACTATTGTGTTTGTGTTGCATCATTAAATTATATCTTTTTCTCCTTTCAGTTCACTAAATCACGTTTTGGTGGGTCAAAGTCTGACTCACTAAAGCCCAATTTAGTGGCTAGGAGGACCCCCAGCCCTTCTCCATCCTCTGTGAGGACCCCGAGCTCTTCTCCTCTTCCTCCTTCTCCTCTTCCTTCTCCATCCTCTGTGAGGACCCCGAGCTCTTCTCGTCTTCTTGCACCATCCTCTGTGAGGACCCCAAGCCCTTCTGTAAGCAGCAGCCTTGCAGTAGCCCCTGTGAGTACAGCATCTATTCGTTGGTCTGGCTCTGTTGTAAATCATCTTCAGTATAGCCTTTATTTATGCAATAAACTAATCTAACTATTGTCTTTTAAACAGGACGAGTCTGGAGGAGTTCCTTCAGCAGCTGCTGCGGTTGCAGCTTCAGTCTGGTTGCCGGGAGAACTGAGCAAGACCATCCCTGTGCAGGACCACAGGTGGATTGCCAGCACCCTCTTTCCCTCCGGTAAACTGCGGCCAGATGTAAAGCTGTGGTATGAGCCCCCTGTCCTTCTTCACCCATCGGCTGATGGTGTGGATGCCATACTATCTGTGGAAGGTGAAGGTGTCCTGCCCGGCTTGTGGGAAGCAGCTAACGGGCTATGGTGTCCACAAGAGGGCTCGAAAGGTCCTAGACATCGACGGGTATTACCTTATGGTGACAGAGACACTCAGGTGCACCGTGTGTTCCCTGAACTATCTGTCGACCAGTCAGACTGTCCGGGACCAGCTGGACCTGCCCCACCAGAAGCTGTTTGAGACCAGCAAGTGAGTAAAACAGTTTTGAAAAGACTTAATCCACTTAAATTATCCTCCAATAAACATGTAACTAATCACTGTATTGTTATATGATGTGTATACACACCCAGGATTAAATTAAATGTACTTTTCAGGTATGCTTGTGACATACGTGTCATTCGGCTGCTTCGGGACCGGACTCTCGGCAACAGTCCAGCATGACTGGCGAAGCAGCTTCGGGAGAACCACGGTGAGAAGTGGCTGAACCGGTTGGCACACTATGTGGGGGAGTGTGCTAACTTTATGGATCGGCCCAGCCTCTTCCCAGTGATCTGCCAGGAGCCCCCAGAGCCCATCCACGTCCCCACCAGTCGCTGGCTGCTGACCGTCTACAGCAGGGACATCCTCTCCCGTCTGGACCACATTAAGGGCAGCATCACCTGTCTGCATGCATCTTTGAGTGGGATGCAGGTGACCTCACTCTGTTGCAGCAGGCTAAGAGAGGGCAGCTCAGACAGGAGGGTGTGCCAGCGCTTACTGATCTCCTGGTGGACAGGAGAATCACTAAGAAGGAGCTGAGCCAGTACTGCAGAAGGAGGATGCGCGGGGAGGAGGGGACCATCAGCCTCATCGAGCAGCTGCTGCAAACACTGGGGGGGCCAAAAGGGAGAGACCTCATGGAGGTGCCGCTGCTGGAACAGGTGCGCATGGAGCACATCTGGCGGGTGCAGAAACGGCACGTCAAGTGCATCCAGGACGTGCCAGGTGTGCAGCTGTATACAGTGACAGGCACCACCACCACCAAAGGCGGCGTTGTCCTGACCAAGTACCGCTGTGCCAGAGGGTCCACGGCCCTGGAGTCGTTTCACTGCCACCTCAACAGGTTCATTCCAGGTTGGTGTCTGTCTTGTGAGATTTTAAATGATTTGTAAGGTTTTTTTCAACACATTTAAAGATTGAAAAGCAAAACCATATTTTTTTGGTTTCCCAGGAACCAGTGCAAACGCACTGAACTTCCAGTTGTACCTGCTGGAAGGCCTCAACAGGTGGAACCAGGATCGGGGGACTGCAGCGGTGACCAGCAAGCTGTCATCTCTCCTCACCTACGCCGGGGATGTGGTCCAGTGTCTCAACACCAACAGCCTGAAGGTGTTTGGCCGGGTATTTGTGACAAACTTCAGGCCACCTGCCAGATACACTGGTATGTCTTAAATGATGATGATGATGTGGCTTTTGTTTTGGTTTGAGGGTTTTTAGTGTTTTAATGTTTGACGTTAAAATAAAACAATTACATAAGGATACAGAATGTTTTGAATTTCAACTAAAAATGTGTCTGTGTGTGTGTTTCTGTTATTTCTCATAGGAGAGGTGCTTGGTGTTAGCTACCTGCTGAGTCAGACTGGACAGCCCATGGTGGTGAACCCCGACTCAGAGGAGACAGAGGACATGCTGGAGAATATAGATGAGGGCGAGGAAGAAGAAGAAGACGAGGGCTTTGAGGAAGATACTGTGCCATGGCTCGATGACCTGAGCTTCTCCTCCTCCCAGCCTGCTGCCTCTTTCCAGCCTGCTGCCTCCTACCAGCCTGCTGCCTCTTTCCAGCCTGCTGCCTCTTTCCAGCCTGCTGCCTTCTCCCAGCCTACTCCCTCCATGGCTGCTGCATCCGGGGTATGTAAAGACATAATTATGTGTATATAAACATATATAAACCGTATCTGCATTTTGTCCCACCTCACTGTCCTCAAATACTGTCACTCATATGTTTTTTGTGTGTTTTTTTCAGGTTGTGGATTACAGTGGCATGCCAGGGTTGGACAAAGTTGACAGCTTGGCAGAGTATCTGGTGGAGCTGAGAAACCAGACTTCTCTGTACCTGAACAACCAGCAGGTCAGGAACATTTATTGTCTTGCTACTTTCCCAACCTTGTCATACATGTTCACACTCAACACTTAACTCGTCTTTTCATGTGCTGTTGTGTTCTCTCTCTGCTTAGGTGAGCACCATTGTTGCTCTGTGGCAGAACCTGCTGGACCACGACAGGCAGAGGGTGGTGTTTGCTGCCAGACACCAGAGCAGGCTGGACATAGGGAGATTTAGGTCTCCAAAAAAGAGGCAGGAGTTCACTCCAGGGACGGAGAGTGTGAAGAGGCACACACTCACCACCACTGCCCCACTTGCCCAGTGGCCAGATTGCTGCCGCCGCTGTACCATCCACCGCAGTCCCAAGAAGAAGGGGACTGGCACAGTGTCAAGATGGGATCTCATCCTTTTTGACTACAGGAAGATCAGGCTGCTCATTCTGTGCAATGGGGCGGTAGTGCAGCAGACCATCCTGCAGCTGGTGGATGTGAGCCACACCACCCTGGTGCAGTGGCACAATAAGAGGGTGAAGAGGCAGGAAAATGTGGTGGTGATGCAGGGGCTGAACCTGCCCAGCCGCTTGTCTGTGGCAGTTAACCCTCTCCCCTCTGCTAATGTGCGCCCCTCATCTGCTCCCCCCCAGCCAGGCCCAGCTCACCAGTACCACCTGCCAAACAGCACCGTGGGCCTGGCGAAGTTGAAGAGCAAAGTATCACCCTCGGTTGCAACACCCATGGCTGTCAAGCCCCAGCAGCAGCTCCTCCCTGCTCCACCATCAGGTCCTCAGCTGCGTCCCCAGCAGCAGCTCCTCCCTGCTCCACCATCAGGTCCTCAGCTGCGTCCCCAGCAGCAGCTCTTCCCTGCTCCACCATCAGGTCCTCAGTTGCGTCCTCAGCGGCAGCTCTTCCCTGCTCCACCCAGCCCTCAGTTCCTGATGCTGGTTCCAGTAACCCCAGGTGCTGCTCCACAGACCCTGGGGTTCAGCCTTTCCTCTGCCCCTCCTGCTCCAGTCCCCCGAAAACTGACCCGAAAGGTGCTGCACAACACGTGCAAAAAATGCGGACAGTTCAGGACGGCGGAGACTGGACACAGCCAATACAAGGGTGTGGTTTACTGCCCCTCTGTAGAGGCTGTACCAAAGGAGCAGTGGTTGGAGGACATGAAAAGGAATAAATAAATGTTTTTACTGGATGCTTTTTTTATGTAAATAGTTTCATTTAATGTTATTATGTTATTTAAATGTTTTTATTTGGTTATAATGTTCAATTTTCTATGAAAGGGACTGTTTACCCCACTATCAGAGGCATGTGCCCTGGATACTTTTTTATGTTTATAGTTTTATATTATATTTAATGTTAATCTTAAATAAGTAATTATGTTTAAACTATACTATTTTAAAATATAGGTATGTGTTATTGTTTCATTATCTTATACTATGGAGTGTTTCTGACAATTTGTCCTCAGTTCTAAACTGATTTATAATAAAAGTTTGTTCATTCATATATTTTGAGTGCAAATCTTGTTTTCAGGTAACTAGTAACTGTCAAGTAATATTGTCAAGTAATTGGAGTGAGTGGAGTTAAAAGTACAGGCACTTTCACAGTCCAAGGTGACTTCTTCAAAGGATTTGTTCTGTTTAGTGAAGTCTTCTCCAGGACATTATGCTATATTGAGCTAACACTGGGGCTTGGTTCAGCCTCAGACACCAGACAAATGAAACCAAGACAGCATAAAAGAAACACATTCTTCTTCAAGGGAACACAAAGCAACCAACATCACAGTGTAAAATATTTAATCAAAGAAACTTGAAAGATACAAAGAGTCTATGTATGGATAGTAGACTAATATAATACATGAGGTAGACCAAGAAAGTATTTTTATACTAAATCTAGTTTACATGGGCAACCAAGAGGTGGGATTCGAACAGGGTCTCTTTGTGTCTTTCTCCTCCTGAAATGCACGCAAAATTACATTTTTGGTCTTAAAATATAAAAAGACTTTGGAGTACCACATGAGTGCTACTGGGTGGCTACAGAATTGTGTTGTCTTCTTTTCTTTCCTTTTTTCTCTCTTTTTTCTTCTCTTTTCTTTCCCCCCTCTTTCTTCTCCTTCTTCCCTGTCCTCTTTCACCTCCCCCAAGCCAAACAGACTATTCTTCCCCAGCTTATGCAGCTTCTTGGTTCAGAATGGGCTGTCCAGCTCCAATCTTGTCATCTGGTCAGGAGGTAGAGCGGGTTAGCTGTTAATCGGAAGGTTAGTGGTTCAATCCTGGCACCCCCAGGCTGCATGTTGAAATGTCCTTGGGCAAGATACTGAACCCCGAATTGTAATGGTCAAAAAGACTAGAAATGTGCTATACACTTGAGCTACACAACAGTTTTGATGTGTTGTGTTAAAGGTTTAAATACTGCAAATAAAATGTCTTTTATTTTTTAAATCTCAGTTGTGCGATGAGGTCGATGCAATGCAACCCTCTCCAGTCAACATATGCAGCCGCTTCAGTGAGAACTTCACATCTGTTCTCCCAAACATGCTTAAACTTGTCAAGGATTTGCCACTGTAAAAACTCAAAACTGCAAAAAGGCAAGAGAGGATGACTTGGCGAGGAGGATATTACAGGTACTGATTTTAGCACACAAAAATAGTCAGTTTTGCTATATCATTGTGTCATTTGTGTGCAGTCCTTTCTAAAGAGACTGGGTAACTATTGTAAAACTGGTATTGCACTGGCATGTTGAAAACTTGTTTGCATGGCATTCAATTAGTTTTTGAGATGTTAACTTTTTAATTTTAAGTTTCAGTTAAATTTTACTATTTCATCCACATTCTTCCACTGTCTGGATTTTGTGTTAACAAGTGATGGCTTGTGTAAACTTAGTCTTCGAATAAGGCACCATTTTCTCACATATTTCTCATCACATTTTCGCTCAATATGATCCATACCATTGATATGCATATCTAGACAAGTCCTAGCTATCTGTTTTGCATTAATTAATGACTCTTCCCAGGACAAGCTGAGGCACAATGTGCTGGTAGTCTTCTCCATCCCTGTCTTGATAGGTAACAGAAAAAGCATGGTGAATGTGTTAAGAAACAGGAAGCACTCAACATATCCTGCAAATTTAGCATTAATTCCTCATCAGCCACAGCCTGTTGAAAAAAGTGGGCCAGATAACGTTTTTAACACACTAAATTTAGCTTTGTTAAACGTTAGATCTTTGGCAGGGAAAACATTATTAAACAATGATTTTATAATCACTCACAATCTTAATTTCAGCACTGAGACAGCTCTTGTTAAGGTCTTCAATGACATCCATTTAAACACTGACAGTGGCAGAATTTCAGTCTTAGTATTATTGGATCTCAGTGCTGCATTCGACACGGTCAACCACAACATATTACTAGACAGACTTGAAAACTGGGTTGGACTTTCTGGCACAGTACTAAACTGGTTTGAATCCTACTTAAAGGACAGGGACTACTTTGTGTCTGTAGGTAATCACACATCTGTGCTGACAAAAATGACATGTGGAGTTCCCCAAGGCTCCATTCTGGGGCCTCTTTTGTTTAACATTTACATGCTTCCACTGGCTCAGATTATGAAAAACAACTAAATATGTTACCATAATTATGCAGATGACACACAGATTTACATAACCATATCACCAGGGGACTATGATCCCATACAAGCGCTGAGTAACTGTATTGAACAGGTCAACGGTTGGCAGAAAGTTATTGTTTTTGGAGCCAAGGAAGAACAATTGAAAGTCAGTGCTCAGCTTCAATCTGTAATGTTAAGAACCACAAATCAAGCCAGAAATTTTGGTGTAGTCATGGACTCAGACCTGAATTTTAGGAGCCACATTAAGACAATTACAAAGTCAGCTTACTATCACCTGAAGAATATATCAAGGATTAAAGGACTTATGTCTCAGCAAGACCTGGAAAAACTTATCCATGCATTTATCTTCACTCGACTCGACTACTGTAACAGTGTCTTTACAGGGCTCCCTAAGAAATCCATCAGACAGCTGCAGCTGATTCAGAACGCTGCTGCTCGAGTCCTCACTAAGACTAAAAAAGTGGATCACATCACTCCAATTCTGAGGTCTTTACATTGGCTTACTGTATGTCAAAGAATTGATTTCAAAATTCTGCTGTTAGTTTATAAAGCATTAAATTGTTTAGGGCCAAAATACATTTCTGATCTTCTGCTTCATTATGAACCATCCAGACCTCTCAGGTCGTCTGGGGCAGGTCTGCTTTGTGTCCCCAGAGTCAAAACTAAACAAGGAGAAGCAGCGTTCAGTTATTATGCTCCATATATCTGGAACAAACTCCCAGAGAAGCCTGTGAAGAGCCTTGGGAAAACCTTTGACTGCTCTCTAAAGAATGCCGTTTCTATCAGGGCAACAAATGAACAACTGGAGAGCTGGCTTACTACAGTTGACAAGTCAGGCCTACCGGGTAAATTTAAAGCTTGGCTATACCAACATGGAATCATACATAGGATATTGTGGCCATTGTTGGTGTACGAATTTCCAGTTTCCACCGTGGAAGGATTTGAGAGGAGGGTGAGCATTTACCTTCAACGGTGGCTGGGCTTGCCAAGAAGTCTGAGCAGCATCGCCCTTTACGGCAAAAAGAACAAGCTAACGCTACCAATCAACAGCCTTAACGAGGAGTTCATGGTTACCAGATCAAGGGAGGTGCTTCAGTACAGGGATTCCAAGGACCAAAGAGTATATCAAGCTGGAATTGAGGTTAGGACTGGCAGAAAGTGGAGGGCACATGAGGTGGTGGGCCAGGCAGAATCACGGCTGCGTCATAAGGAACTGGTGGGTCCCGTGGCTATTGGCCATACAGGAATGGGCAGTATTCCAACAACCCATTACACCAAACTGAAGGGTAAGGAAAGGCGGGACCTGGTCCAAAAAGAAGTGAGGGCTGGGATCGAGGAGCAGCGTGCAAGCCAGATGGTGGGAATGAGGCAACAGGGCGCATGGACCAGATGGGAAGATGCCATGGGGAGGAAGATTTCATGGGCAGAGCTGTGGAGGGCTGAGCCCTATCGCATCAAATGTATCATTCAATCTGTCTATGACACCATGCCCAGTCCATCCAGTCTCTTTTGTTGGGGCAAGGTTGAGACGCCGGCATGTACCCTGTGCCAGGGAAGAGGATCGCTGGAACACATCCCCAGCAGCTATCCTAAAGCACTTGGGGAAGGCCGCTACCGTTGGTGCCATGACCAAGTGCTGAAGGTGGTTGCTGAGTCCATCACTAATGCCATCAAGCAGAGCATGCGTTTACAACCACCAAGGCGGAAAATCTCATTCTTAAGAGCAGGGAACCACCACCTTCCCGACCAATAGTTCAGACAGGCCTGCTGGGAACAGCGAATGACTGGCAGCTAAGGGTGGACCCGGGAAAGCAACTCAAGTTCCCTCGAGACATCATGGAGACCAGCCTTAGACCCGACATGGGGTTCTGTTCTCAGTAACATCGAAGCAAGTTATCTTGGAGCTAACAGTGCTCTGGGAGGAGAGGATGGAGGAAGCGAGCGAAAGGAAAAGGGAGAAATATGCGGAGCTGGTGGAGGAGTGTCGGAGACGGGGGTGGCGTGCACAGTGCTTGCACATCGAGGTTGGGGGAAGGGGCTTTGCAGGAAAGTCACTCTGCAGGGCCTACAGCCTCCTGGGAATCACAGGAGCAGGTAAGAGAAGAGCCATTAGTGCAGCTTCAGAGGCTGCGGAAAAAGCCTCATGCTGGCTGTGGATCAGGAGGGACAAACAGTGGGCGAACCCTTCTTGGACACAGGCCGGGAACTGATCATTCCCGGTCGGGTCGCCTGGGTGAGGGGGTCTGAAGTTGAAAGACCCAAAACCCCCTATGACCCCAGGTACTATCACTGATGATGTGTCCAAGAGTGCATCACAAGGTGTATGTAACAATGTTTGCAGATTTTATTTATTTAGCAAATCTTCAAACACTTAGTTTCAACCTGGAGGTGGTTAGCACTGTCGCCTCACAGCAAGAGGGTCTGGGGTTCAAACCCTGTGTGGAGTTTACATGTTCTCTCCGTGTCTGCTTGGGTTCTCTCCGGGTGCTCCGGCTTCCTCCCACCGTCCAAAGACATGCGGACTAGGTTAATTGGTGACCCTAAATTGTCCTTAGATGTGAGTGTGAGTGGTTGTTTGTCTATGTGTGGCCCTGCGATGGACTGGCGACCTGTCCAGGGTGTACCCTGCCTTTCGCCCGATGTCAGCTGGGATTGGCTCCAGCCCCCTGCGACCTTGTACGCAGGATAAGCGGTTGACGATGGATGGTTGGATGGATAGTTTCAACCTTTCAGAACTTTATTTTCAGTTTTGACACATGGCAGGATATTCGTCACATAAACCTGAAGGTGAAATTGTTTTTGTTATACTGCTTGTGTAGTAGTGTAGTTTGCTAATGTAGGAACACGTCAGTCACATATCAACAAGGCACCCTTAAAATTGTACCATCTTTATGACCTAGGAATGGAATTCAGGTGGGGACTTACCATCAATGGCAAGAGAAGATAGAGGATTTCATTATTCTTGGAGAGGTAAACAACTGATGTTGTGTATAGCCAACCATCCATAAGTTAATGTTTTTTTCGATAACTGTGCGTGCCAGGAAACTGATTCTGCATATTGGACTGCATGCCCACGAACCTCATTTCAACATAACCTGTGGAATAAGTAACTGCCAGTCGGCTTATATATATAGTATCATTATTTTAGGCAGCATGTTTATCGAAAACACTGCCTGTTGGCCATGTTTAAGATTTGCACTCTGTGAGCTTTAGTCAGTTGATTATCTGTTATTTTGGTCTGTTGTGTTTTGGGGTTCTGTCTTGTCTGTTCTCCTGTGTCCAGTCTGTGTTTATGGTGAGCTCTGCTGTTTTGTTGTCTGTTTGGTTCTGTGTTAATCTGTTTTTGTTCTGTTATCCTAGTCTGTTGTCTGTGTTGTCCTATTATCTTGTCTCCCTTATCCACTCTGTGTTTTTGATTCTAAGATTTGGGTTTTGCATCTACATTTTAGTTCTGTTGAGTTTAGTTCACTGTGAGTTTACTTACTGATCAGTTTGTTATCTGTTATTTAGTCTGGGTTATTATTCATCTGTCAGCTAGTGTTTAGTGGTGTTTTGGTATTTTCCTTGTTTCCGTTCTGTTCTTAGTTGAGTGTTGTCCAGTTTCCTGGTTAGTTCTGTCTCTGTTCCCTACCCCGGTCTGTGTAACAGTTGGTCCGTGTTTTCTGTTGGAGGTTTGTTCCATGTCTTGTGTTCTCTGTTTAGCCTTGTTTATTTCATTGTTCATTCGCAGGTTCTGTTTAGCTCACCTTGTACCTGTCTGTCGTGTATCTTGGGTTCAGTTCTGCATTTTGGTTCTGTGTCTTAGTTTATGTCTGTGTTTAGCGTCCAGTAACGTAGGTTATGTCTGTTACCCCAGTTATCACTCTGCCTGCCTGTCTCTCTCTTCTCCCCATCACCTGTGTTGCTCCCGTCCTGCTCGTTAGTCTGTCTGTCTGCCTGCCTGCCTGCCTGTTGGATTTTCCAGTCTACTGCCTGTAAGCCTGTTAACCTGTTTTAATTTGGATTAAAAAAAACCTGAACTGTATCTCTGCTCTGTGTCTTCTTCAGCAGCCCACACCACCTAGTATGTTCAGTTTGCTTGAGAATTTAAGAGACCATTTGTTTGGCTTTATTCTCAAGTGTGCTGAAAAAAATAATCTCTCCATTTCTGTCCAAACAGATACTGTTGATGACCTACAATTTTCATTGTGTTTTTCCAAAGAGAACTATGACTCTTTCATTTTTATCATTTGGATAAGAATGGTTTCCACATCTCTGATTACCCAGAACTCGAGTTTTGTCTACATCAGATTTTTTTCAGAAAGCATGC
Organism: Micropterus dolomieu; assembly: GCF_021292245.1. Classification (NCBI taxonomy): domain Eukaryota; kingdom Metazoa; phylum Chordata; class Actinopteri; order Centrarchiformes; family Centrarchidae; genus Micropterus; species Micropterus dolomieu. The sequence continues at coordinate 30,301,352 of NC_060150.1, read as the reverse complement.
GATTCAATTCGGTCACCATACATCATAAAAAAACACTGCAAATCAAAAATGGACATGACAGAATCAGTTACACAGTAAGATACAATTCAGGACTGAAAATTATTGCTGTGTAGATGATGTGTGGGAATAGATTGCTTTGAATAATCACAGAAACCGAGATGATGACGTTCTGACAGATTACAGTGATGGCATTTACTTTAAAGATGAATTTGAAATTGTAAACCCACTTGGAGCTAAAAGAAATAAGGACAAAACCTGTGCTTTTTATTATACAGTTGGGAACATAAGTTGAAAATATCGCTCAAAGTTGAGTCACATTCACTTAGCCTTAATGGTTTGCCATTCACATGTGAAAGAATCTGGGCTTACTAACCATACTACAACCCTTGATAGCTGGCTTTAAGATGCTGTCCACAGAGGGCTTCACTTTCGGTCTTAATGAAGTAGAGCACACGATCAAAGCTGCTTTAGCAACTATTTCATTTGACAACCTCTCTGCTCATATGATTGGGAGGTTTTCTATATCTGTCATTACTGGCTAATATAAATGAAAATGATATACTAATTTTGTATGGCCTCTCACTCAGAGGTAAAACAAAACTTTTGTGAGGATAGTTTTGTTCTTAGAACAACTGAAGTACATAAATATCACGTATACAGTGTATATGGTAATTGTACATTTGATACACTACGTTACTTTGACATGACCAAGTGTCTTACCTCAGATTTAATGCATGATTTGCTGGAGGGAGTTCTGCCTTTAGTAATGAAATTAGTCATCTGTAAAGCTCATAATCAAAAACATATAACAATACATGAAATAAATGATGAGTTGAAAAATTTATGCATTGAGAAGAATGACAAACAAATCAAACCAGTGCCATTCACTGAAAAAACTAACATAGTTGGAACAGCCAGCCAAAAATGATGCCTGTTCAGACTGTTGCCTTTTTTAATGGCTCACCATATCCCACCTGACAGTCCATATTGACATGTGTTCTGACTATGCTCAGAAATCATGGATATCATAATGGCCGCAACAGATGAAAAGATTAGCTTGCTGATTCAAGAATTCCTTGATAAGACAACTGAAGTCTTTGGAAATGTGTTAACACCTAAGTGCCACTACTTAATTCACTATCCTAGACTTATGTTTATGTACGGTCCTCTTCGCCCTTTGTACTGTATGAGGTATGAAAGCAAGCACCAATATTTCAAATATATTGCCAGCAAATGTAGGAAAATGTAGGAATATATATATACACATGTATATATTCAAATTAATCTCTCTCTCTCTCTCTCTCTCTCTCTCTCTCTCTCTCTCTCTCTCTCTCTCTCTCTCTCTCTCTCTCTCTCTCTCTCTCTCTCTCTCTCCACACAATATAAATTTTAGTAGAAAGTAGAAAGAAATTGAAATATTTTACAGGACAATATCATAAAATTAATAAACACATCTTGGTGCAGCAACTGACAGAAGCTGTTCCTGTGTCCTGGCCAAGTCTATGTTTGCCTGTAGATAAAGGACCACAGAAGGAGAGATGTTGTGACAAGTGTTGAACAGCTGAGAATGAGAATCTCAACACAGATTTATGTTTCACCCTGGTAGCAAAACAATGCCCTCAAGGTTAGAGTGTCACTACATACAGTGTGGAGCTGTGAGAGGGGCGGGGTAGGATGGTAGGCCTATATATAGTCATAGTCATAGTCATAGTCGACACAAGACCAGTGAATGGCAGGCAAGCAGAGCAGTGACTAATGCGGAGCTACCATGTGTAAAGACAGAGGTTCTGGTTGTTGCTCCAGAACCCTATGATTATGCAAAATATTGGGCCTCTTTCAAATAAGTAGTCATAAAACTAAGATCGGTATGATCAACTATTCTACTAGAGAACCTTGTACACAAATTTTTTTGCATGTCTGCCCTTGACACTCTACATTTAATCCAGAATACTGCCACAAGGCTACTCTCATAGACTGTGGCTATTCTCTAGTGCCAATAGATGGTCTCACATCACCCCTATTCTGAGATCTTTTTACTGGTGTAACGTGGGGGTTCGATGTTAGGTGGTTGGAACACTCTTTATGAGAAAAACAACAGGATGGAGACAGATAACTTTCTTACGCAGCACTTTACTTTTCACACCTCGTCACAACAACAACACTTCCTCGTCACAACACAACACTTCCTCGTCCTCCCTCTCACATGACCGAACTAACCAATCAGGAGCTAGCAGGAGTTAGACTGAAGTAAATGCAAAGAAAACACAGAGGTAGATTCTGCTTAATATCGTAGCTGATTTACAGATTCAAATGTAATGATTTAGATACCAACTGTGATACAAATAAAAAAATGCCGTGAACTGAATAAACACTGTAAATATATTTTTAGTAAATTACCTCAAAAATGTGAATTAACTTTACTTCTCTTACATTAACTCTTACATTTCTTCCTCCTCCCCGAAAAGAAACGTCCCCGTTTCACATTACATACGGAGAAGCAGCAACCGCTATTAGAAG
>NC_060150.1:30291693-30298735 GCF_021292245.1 Micropterus dolomieu | reverse complement strand
TGTAACGTGGGGGTTCGATGTTAGGTGGTTGGAACACTCTTTATGAGAAAAACAACAGGATGGAGACAGATAACTTTCTTACGCAGCACTTTACTTTTCACACCTCGTCACAACAACAACACTTCCTCGTCACAACACAACACTTCCTCGTCCTCCCTCTCACATGACCGAACTAACCAATCAGGAGCTAGCAGGAGTTAGACTGAAGTAAATGCAAAGAAAACACAGAGGTAGATTCTGCTTAATATCGTAGCTGATTTACAGATTCAAATGTAATGATTTAGATACCAACTGTGATACAAATAAAAAAATGCCGTGAACTGAATAAACACTGTAAATATATTTTTAGTAAATTACCTCAAAAATGTGAATTAACTTAACTTCTCTTACATTAACTCTTACACTGGCTTCTTGTCACATATGGATCAGTTCAAAATTCTCGCCCTCATTTATCAACCCTCTCCCTTAGGTCTAATCACCAAAATTTACTGTGTGTTCCAAACACTCACTTAAGACCCGTGGCGATCAAGCTTTTGATGACGTTGCACCTTTGGAATGCTCTTCCCACGACCGTCTGCTGATCCTGTGGATGTTTTCAAAAGCCAGCTAAAGACGTACCCGTTCAGACAGGCGTTTGGGTAACCAGTACACACCAGGCGTCTCATTTATAAAAGTGTGCGTAGAAACCTCACTAAAATTGTATGTACACCCAAAAGCCAAAAATGGCCACTTTCACGCAACGCTTGTGCACCGGAGGAAAAAGGGGCACCGGAACGCCACCCCTTTACAACCAATCTGCAGGAAGGGGCATCCCTCCTGAATAGTGACGTCACTGGCTGGAGGGGACACACATACACAAGACAGGATAACCCAGGTACTAATTTGGAATCCCCCGTTTGAAAAAAGATTAAACCAAATGCATTCTGCTTGTGTTTGAACATTTATTTAGGCTACACAAACAGTCCACTCACTTAATGAGGCTGCCAATGAGTTAAAATAAATATGACTTGTTGTGTTATATTTCCATAACGTGTTTTTACAAGCAGCGCATCAAATCCACACGCTGGTGCAAAGCGTTTGGCTCCATAAGGCAATGAACATCTGATAACAGTATATGAAACTATGCTCTCGTATTTGTTCGACTGATCAATTTAAATGTAATTTGTCTTCCTGTTCACATTTTTTATGAGCATAAATAGCACTCCGGATTAAACTGTATACATATTTTAGGTGTTCTTTTGCAGAAACAGATATCTCCGTTTCTGTTTATTATGCTTTTTGTGCGATCCTAAATTGTGTTTATTTCCGCACTTAAGGGAAAGCCAATCAAACGGGTGTTTGTTTATTCAGAAAGGCTTTAAGCCTATAATACTCAGAGGTAATATTTCGATTTATTTTACACAATAGTCGGCCTCTTCATTTCAAACCGTTTCATCCTTCTCCCATGTGAGTCGCCGTTTCTCATTTCTCCTCTTTATGTGCGTACGCATGGTTCAGAGTTTACTTACAGGACCTCACATTTTCCCGTCAAGTTAGTTTTTTATAGATCACAACCTTTGCTTGGGAATTAGTGTAGGTACGTTTCCAGCCCTGTTTTGTATGTACGCACCTTTTATAAATGAGACCCCAGGTCTGCACCTTATGTATTTATATGTATATATTATTACTCTCTATGTATTTACTGTGTACTCTTACCTCGTATTGTTATGCAATTGATGTATTTTGTACTTTTATTACAGGTATGATATGTATTATGTATTTTCATTATGTGCTGTGTTTTAGAGGAAAGCTCTATACAAATAAAGTTTACTTACTTACTTACCTGGCAAGTAAGTTCAGACTGCACTTCAATGTAATCCTTCCATAACTATATACCGTAGGTAGCCCTCTTAACTATTTTTTGCCGTTTTGTATTTGTTACAAGAGCTACATTTAATAATCTACCTACATATTATCCCCAAAACTGGGGTTGTTTACGCATCAAAGTAGACATATTGAAACCATATTCAAAACTTTGTACCTTGTATCTTTTTAAAAAAGAGACACTGTTCGTAAGAGAGGCATCATTTTCTATCTTACCTAAAGAGGAGCAGTAAAGGCCTTCTCTAGGGACAACCCCTGCAGAGTCCAATTTGGAGCTCCAAGCTCTCATCAACATTTTCCATCTCTCCTCCCTCCAGATTCAACCAATCAGCTTGTATGCTCTTCATATTGTCTAATAAATCATTTAATAAATCAGACAATGTCCATGGTCTCTTTTGCCCAAGAGAATGTCTGAAAACTGTTACAAGCTGCTAACATGTGGTGGACAGACATATTAGGTGGCTGACACAAAGAATCACAGGAGAACAAGACGATGTCAGAGGCCAGCTCTTAACACAACAGCTGAGACTGCAGACAGGGAAAGCTATGTGAAGGCTAATAAGACTACTCAAGGAAGACCAGAAGTGTGGAGCATCAAGTGTTGAAAGGGTCTTGTTATGCAATCCAGAGGTCTTGGAGGAGTAATTTCCAACTATGTCTGAGACGTATTATCACTTTGCAGACAGCTTTACACTTCACATGGTGCAGTAATAGCAATAGGTTTGGAGCTGGTGTTAACTGTAGCCACTTGTGAATTCAAACTATTTCCTCACTTTCCAAAAAAAATACATTTTTGGTTTTCTGTCAGATATTTCTTCAGATATTTGTCTCTACCATTGTCAATAGTCACCTTGAAAAATCCCCTTTCTGCTCAGTAATGGCCGGACATTAAATTAGGGCAGTATATTAAGTTGAGTGTCTCAGTTCCAGAACAAAACCCAATTTAACAGCAGCAATAACTCAAGAAAGCTGATTTTAGTGTTGTTGACAGGGATCAGGGTTTGTTTCATCTTGACCTCAGCTCACAAATACTATGTAATCTCGCCTTCAGTTTTGTGATCATGTAGAAAACCTGCAAGCACCACTATCTTCTGATTATAATAACAAGCACACACAATCACAATAGCAAAGTCACTCCTCAGAGGGACACATGAGCTTAGAAGAAGGAATCCCAAAACAATTTCACAGGGTTATCTTTGTCCTCAAGGATAAATAGAAGTAGGCTAACAATGCCAGGCCAATAAGGAGTATGGAGTTACAGTTAGGTTTGCCAACTTCCTGAAATGGAAATATGGAATGCCGGCAGGAGGGGTGGGGGCAGTTAAACCTGAACTCCAGAAGGGTCTGTATTAGAAATGTACCTAATGATGATGCAGTGTGGGATGAGAGTGGATTGTAAACGGTAAGAGCAGTGTTTTCTGCTTACTCACCAAGCTTCATTCATAAATCCTACAATTTTGTTTCCTATTGATGTACAAAGGCACTCACATAGTGAACTTGCTTATTATCTCCACCAGGCAAAGCCTGGAAGGGATCATGTGTTTGGTTGTCTGTGTGTGGATTTGTGTGCAGCTAATCTTGCATATTACTGGATCGATCAGCCTAATATTTTTTGTGCACATTTAAGATTTAATGCTCAAGGTTCTTCTGTGGTTGCAGTGATTTACAAGTGCAAAACCTATTTTATTGACTGAGCTTATGGTAAAGCTTAGACTTTCATCTTTTCAGCAGCATTTGCGATTTTACAATATGCGTTACAACATAGCAAAAGGCAGTCTGCTGCAGGCCACATTTTGGACTTTGTTGTAGCTTAAAAACTGACATCCGCAAAAATTTGATCTCGCCTTGAACTGGAGCATCTGCAGATTAATTCCATACCTGATTAGTTATTTACACTAAAGTTAGACATGATAAGAGATGGACAAATCGCCGTTTTGTTTTTTTTTCGCCACCATCTTCAATGTAAGGGAGCTGGGATGGACAATTGAGCCAGGTCAACTCTTATTGGTTTGTGTGTTCTGAATAAATGTGTTGTGTGAAATGTTAAAATTCAGAAGTTCAGACTTATTGTCCCATTTATTGTTTCCTTATTAAGTTTATCTAGTTAGGCAAACCTAGGGAGAAAAAACTCTCCCCTTTATTTCACTTCCTTCATGCATTCACGTTGGACACACAGCTTGCCCTGCACTCCCTGTTCCCCACCCATATGCCCCCAGACACACCTGATAGAGATCTGCATTCTACTGATAACTCTTCGAGTTTTAGATGTTTTTTAATCAAGAGACTCTTAAAGTCAATTCAGCATGGATGGTGGCCATCACAACAATGAGGTTGATGAAAGGTCAATCTATTGTAGAGGTAAAGACAGAAGCGAGACAGGGAAGTGACGGGCCTGTCAATGAGGGAGACGCAAACAGCTGTTTCTACACGCCTCCCCTTACTTCTCTGTTTGGGTAGTGGAACATAATATGACAGACTGGTTGAGAGATAACAAAGAAGGAGGGTTTCCTTCTATCTCATACAAATCACCCCGTCTTATTAGCCTAACCTGTAATATGTCTATCCCATAGACTTGCAGTAAATTGATTCTCAAAAATATGGAACAAAATCACGTCCTGAATCAGTTCTATACAAAACACATCTTTTAGTTTCCAATTACAGGACAATCCCATAATTAATGGGACAGTTGGCAACCCTTGTATGGAGTTGTAATTAGCTATAGGTTGGTGACCTTGGGCTTCATTTATAATACGGACTTACGATCAATTTTGATCCTAGGTATGGCTTATGAGGAAAGTATAATAATACTATAAAACCTTACTTTGACATGGAAATTATTTATCTCTCAGGATGGTCTAGACTGGACATATGTGATTTCCCTCAGTTTAGGATGCATATGCACTCAAGCTGAACTTTGCATTAGCTTTATGAACAATTTGATAGAAATAATCACTCCCAAGCTACAACCACCAAATAACACGTTGACTGGCTTCAATCTCCTCTACCATCACCGTGATCTCATCTTCCAAAAAGTTTGCTTTTCTCTTGTGGGCTATTCCTGACTATAACCCAATTTTTGCCCCGGGCAACAGCTGCAACAACGGCTGCAACTGTGGCGAGGTTTGAACTTGACTTTCATTGTTATATCCTTTCATCAGCACAGGCAAAAGGAACAGAAAAAAGAACACATTAAAGTAGTGACAAAGAGATTGGTTCATTCATTTATTTATTTAAAAGGGACAGCGTACAGTGAAACATAAACATTTCCATTTGATGCACTGTCCCTTGGTAGACCATAGTGAAAAACAACACAATAATCAATGAGCTAAGGCTGACCAGTTCATTGAAATGCCACCAAGATCACAACATGGCACAAATAAGCATCCCAATCATATCTCGACGTCCACCAAAGCAATCCCAACATGACTTTGAGCCAGCACAAAAACACAAAAGGACACACAAGACATACAATGAGAACTGCTCACAATGGCACATCACAAAAGTTTGCCAGTGAACTAAAATGAGGTCATAAAACTCATAGATAAAATATCTGAGTCAGTGATTACAGGGCTGAGCAGCTTAACCATCATTTCAGCTTTGCTTTGAACATTCAGATGACCCATTTAATAAATTGAAGTCTTGTTTTATTAAAATAAGACAATCAGATGTTGTCAAAGTGTCATTTCATTGATTTAGAGGCTTCATTTATTTAATTAGTACAATTAGTTGCGGCAGTGTACTCAAGTTGCAAGAAGAAATAGGGAATGAAAAGATGGAAGATATTTTCAGTAGCGCACATAACACCTCTTTCTTTTTGGTCATCAGTTTTATAACTAAAATAAGCAGTTAAATATTTGGTATTCTGGGGGTGTGTGAGTGTGAGTCTAAGTTTGATATAATGTGTCACAGTGCCTTTGCAATCTGCTTCAGTGTGCCAAAGGAATTTGTAGTGGCTTTATGAATGTCATATGGTTATCTCTGAGCTCAAGGACAAAAGAAAGCAAACAATGTTCCATAAACACTTCTCAGTACACTGTGGTTTGTTTTCAAGACAATGAGTTAGAAACCTTTTGACTGACTTTTATTGGGACTTAGGAGTCTGTAAACTGAGGAAACATAGATGCAGAACAGTGGCTGTGGGTACATGTATTTCAGTGTTTCTAATATAATGCCATGAGAATAAGATCTGAAGAGATGCAATGTCCTTAACTATAATTAGTAGATTTTCTTTCTTGTACTTGAGAATAGCTTGAGAAGAAAAGATATATAATTAACAATTAATGTTTGGGGACAAAATAACATATACTTTTTTGTTATTTGTTATAAATCTTTATTTATTCAGGGGAACAGGCCTCTCAGGAAGACCCTGACGACATTCACACCTGGAAAGTGCCCATTACAACCACAGCCTGATCTGCTGGCCCCTGGGCAGCTACAATGGAGCAGTTTGGGTTATGACCCTTACTCAAATGAAGGAGGGTAAGCACTGCTTGCTCACTTTCCACACCCAGATTGATCCTGCCAGTCTGGGAATTGAACCGGCGACCTCTCAGTCACAAGCTTGCTTCTCTAACCTTTAGGACATCACTGCCAAACACCCTTTAAACACCCTTACACCCTATAAACACAGCCTTTTGTAAAATATTTGACTTATTACTATTAGTCCAAGCTGAGATACAGTACTAGAAAGCTCCTATCTATGTAGGGTCAGTGGAGGTGAAAGGGAAAAAGAAAACATTATACAACTGTTTTCACAGACCTTCACTCTGTATTCTCATCGTAACAAACAAACTAATCTTCATGTATAGAATTGTATATAGTAATTTATATTTATAATAGAGTGTGGTGCTAACCAAAATTCTTCATTAATTATGAAAAAAATATTGACATCTAATATGTAACATAGCTTTTCAAACTCTGCAAAGATGATTAACCTACAAAACAAAACAAAAACCAAAACAACACAAATATGACCCAGAAAATGACTGTCCCATCTGCCATATCTGTCTAAGTACCAACTTGTAAAACAGACCGGGGGCCCCTGCTGCATGTAGGAAGGCTCATGACGTCCATCATAAGTGTTGACTGCAGAAGGACAAAAGACAGCTGGGAATGACAACCTCAGCTTTGCCCATAATGCGTTAAGGAATGGTACACTGAGTGTAGACATCCAACTGTC
>NC_060150.1:30280739-30291593 GCF_021292245.1 Micropterus dolomieu | reverse complement strand
TAAAATATTTGACTTATTACTATTAGTCCAAGCTGAGATACAGTACTAGAAAGCTCCTATCTATGTAGGGTCAGTGGAGGTGAAAGGGAAAAAGAAAACATTATACAACTGTTTTCACAGACCTTCACTCTGTATTCTCATCGTAACAAACAAACTAATCTTCATGTATAGAATTGTATATAGTAATTTATATTTATAATAGAGTGTGGTGCTAACCAAAATTCTTCATTAATTATGAAAAAAATATTGACATCTAATATGTAACATAGCTTTTCAAACTCTGCAAAGATGATTAACCTACAAAACAAAACAAAAACCAAAACAACACAAATATGACCCAGAAAATGACTGTCCCATCTGCCATATCTGTCTAAGTACCAACTTGTAAAACAGACCGGGGGCCCCTGCTGCATGTAGGAAGGCTCATGACGTCCATCATAAGTGTTGACTGCAGAAGGACAAAAGACAGCTGGGAATGACAACCTCAGCTTTGCCCATAATGCGTTAAGGAATGGTACACTGAGTGTAGACATCCAACTGTCAAGACCGACCAGGTCATAGTGAAACCTGAAGTGTGAAGTTTTCAAAGTCTAAAGGGCTCATGTGCTTCTTGAGGAGGTCTTCAGGTTGTCCACTCAATAAACACATGATTTAAAGATCTCTTCTGTTAACGCGACAGTTATTACAAGCATTGGCCCATTGTCATTGTGTTCTGTATGACCCGAATGTAATTATGGACAGTATGGTCAACAAGCAGGCAGCTGTTAGACCCAATCTGTTATTATAGATGGATGAAGGTCAGCCGAGGTCCACTGGAAGGCAAACAATGACCAAGAGAAGGAATCCAAGTCAAAAGTTTCACAAGTTTATCTTTGTCCTCCAGGATAATAGAAAACAGACAATACTGTAGTCTGTAGACACCCAGACAGTCCTTATTGTAGTAGTGACAGACCAACAGGTGCAGCTGTCATTAGTTGAAAAAAAATGTATATAAGAAACTTTTCAAAATTTCTAATGAAGCGCATATATTTTATATTACCACAAAAAAACATTGTTTTCCTTTAAGGAACAGGCAAGAATAGATCCACATACACATTTCTGGTGATGACATATGTTAGAAAGTGGTTTAATATAATGAAAATAACACCAGATATGTTCAAATATCAGCTTATATACTGTATTTATAATTTTTTACAAGTACAGGCTTTTCAGTAACTTGAAGGACAAAACAAAAATAGATGCTAATCTAAGACCAGCTCATAAGTTGATTTTCACTGACCAATGGTTACATGAGAGGGATTGTTGCCCACTCCTTTATCTCCAAATACAGATCTTCCTTTTTTGATGTGTGCTCTTTGTTTTCTTGCTCTTCTCTCATAGGGTGGCTGGGTGTCAAAGCTCTGCCTCCTGGATGCATATAAAGAGGGGTTCAGAAAGAGGAGTAAAGACAAGACCACAGCACCTGCAGGTAAGTATGCATGCCTTTTACATATGAATCAACTATCGCACAACATATTGATAATTCAATTTTACTTTATTATTATTTATTTCTAGAGACCCACCACACCAGATCTATCAAGGGGGAGAGGAAGAGAAAGCAAGTAAGTAGGCTGTTTGTTTTTCAAATTATGATTAATATGCCTACATGAAAATGATTCTATATACAAATGCATTAAACCATAAACTTACAACATGTTATCAAAGTGCTTCTCCAGGGACCATATAATCAAATTGCTTTCAACCCATGTTCTTGATTCACAGCTTTCAAGATGTCATGCGACGCCCTCATGGCGGAGTTTGGGCCTGCTGCTACCTTCCTGAGAAAGTCAGATATGGAGCGCCTGGAGGCCCAGACTCGACAATTTGACATAAAGAGGCAGTGTTTTGTGCCCGACCCTGAGGTGGAGTTCGTTAAAGCCAAAGTCACCACCAGAGATGGCGACAAAGTCACAGTTGAAACTGAGTTTGGAAAAGTAAGTGTGTCAGATATTTACACTGACTAATGAGTGGGAAAGCGGTTGTGACAGTCAAACAATCTAAATTAAGATATTCCCTGTGTTAAATTATTTCAGACTGTAGTCCATAAGGAGGCGGATATCCACCCTCAGAACCCGCCAAAGTTCGATAAAATTGAAGACATGGCGATGTTCACCTTCCTCCATGAGCCTGCTGTGCTGTTTAACCTCAAAGAGCGTTACGCAGCATGGATGATCTATGTGAGTAATGACCACAAATGTACTGATCTTTCCACTGTATGAAATCTTGGGACTTATTTTATGTGTTTGTCCACAGACCTACTCAGGACTGTTCTGTGTGACTGTCAACCCCTACAAGTGGCTGCCAGTGTACGATCAGGCAGTGGTCAACGCCTACAGAGGAAAGAAGAGAAGTGAAGCTCCTCCTCACATCTACTCCATTTCTGACAACGCCTACCAGTACATGCTGTCAGGTATGTTCAGCTCTTTGTTTGCATCATCTCTGACACAGCGTTTTGTAATCTCTCCCCCACTGAGGCAAATCTGTGATTTATGGTATTCAGGAATGTGCAAAAATGCATCAAAATGTAGTTTAAAATAATATACCAAATACCCCAATTTTATGTGTGTCAAAATAAACTACTGCATTTTTGTATTTCAGAAATAATAAAAATACTTTTCAGAGGTATCATGAAGTCACTTCGGAAACCTTAAATCAGCCTGTTTGATCTATCCCTTCACCAGTACACTGACTCAGTTGATTAAGTGGACAACAACAGCTTTTCTCTGCCTAATGAGTCATGCAATAAAACTGATATAAACAACCAGTTAACAGATCAGATATTTACATCTCCCTGTGATCATCCAGATTTAGCATAGTTTTCAAGAAGGATTGCTCAACTCTGAAAAGCTTTAAAATATTTTTTCTTACCCAACCAACATAAACTTAACATAGGCTGGAAGTAGCAAACTATTTGTTAGCTGTGAGGGCTGCTACTCAGGGCAATATTTAGCTAGAACATTACATAAACATGATTTAGCCTAGGCTACTAAAATCAACACCAAAAGTTAATGAATTATAGCAATTTATGCTAAAAATGGATAGAAAACAATGGAAACCTACATGTTTCTCACCTTGACCTTCTTCTTTTGGTCTGGATCAATTTACTGTTCTGATTTCAATAAGTCTGGGCAAATTACTGAGTAGGCACCAATCAGAGGCAGCATTTTATTATGATGTCAACACAAAGTATTTCACAGTATTTTTAAACTTTTTAAACTACAAAATACAAAACATGTTGATACAAAATATGAAGCCATATTCTTTAACCATATCAAATACAAATACAAAATCCTATTTTGTATTTCAAATATGTATTTTTGATACATGTATCATAAATATTGCCCCTTCCTTATGATATTGAGCTATATAAATAAATTGACTTGACCTGACTTCCGTCCACCATCCAGACATTTTAAGAAAGATTTCCTAACACTGAACTTAAATCTTACAGACAGAGAAAACCAGTCTGTCCTTATCACGTAAGTACTTCACAAATAGTATCTGATTCCTATTTGAAGAACTACGTTTTTGTTTTGTCTTCATGACATGTTCATTTCACATGTTTGTTTTCATTCTCAGCGGAGAATCTGGTGCAGGAAAGACTGTGAACACCAAGAGAGTCATCCAGTACTTTGCCAGCATCGCAGCTGTTTCTGGCAAGAAGGATGCTGCTCAGGAGAAAAAGGTTGGTTTAAAACAGTGTCATCATTTGTACACTGTGATTTATATAATAAATTAGGTTTTGACTTTGAAGGACTAAATTTTGGCACCAATTAATTCTGCAGGGTACCCTGGAGGATCAAATCATCCAGGCCAATCCTGCCCTGGAGGCCTTTGGAAACGCCAAGACCATCAGAAATGACAACTCCTCCAGATTTGTAAGTTTGGTCACTTCAGAGAGTACTAGCATAGATATGTCTTTGTTATGTTGACAACTTCTAAATTACATGTTCTCATTACAGGGTAAATTCATTCGAATCCATTTTGGAGTCAGTGGTAAACTGGCTTCAGCAGATATTGAAACTTGTAAGTACACAGTACATTAAAGTTAGGAAAAGAGTTCTCATAGGTCAGGAATATACCTTAATCTAAATATTTTATATGATGTCAGATCTGCTGGAGAAATCCCGTGTCACCTATCAACTTAAGGCTGAAAGAGACTACCACATCTTCTACCAGATTCTGTCCCAAAAGAAACCAGAACTGCTGGGTAAGGGTTTGATAAAACATAGAATATATCTGTCCCTAAAGAAATATCACATTCACACAGACTGAAACCTTTTTTTTTTGACAGAAATGCTGCTAATCACCAACAACCCCTATGACTACGCCTTTATCTCTCAGGGAGAGACAACTGTAGGCTCCATCGATGATGCAGATGAACTGATGGCTACTGATGTAAGTGTAACAGAATGCTTGATAAAAATTCCACACATAAAGTTTTACAACTAACTCAAATTTAATTTGTAAATGTAAATTTAAGGAAGCTTTTGATGTCCTGGGATTCACCCAAGAGGAGAAGAATGGAATTTACAAGCTGACTGGTGCCATTATGCATTATGGAAACATGAAGTTCAAGCAGAAACAGAGAGAGGAGCAGGCAGAGCCTGATGGCACAGAGGGTAAATGATCATCATGACAATAAAGAACAGATTACTTCTATTCTCTTAAAACAAGACTATACATACCACTAATATGTGCCTTTATTTTACACAAATAATGTACTAAATGCTTCTCTTACACAAAATCCATTCACAGATCTCGACAAAACTGCATATCTGATGGGTTTGAACTCTGCTGACCTCATCAAAGGCCTGTGTCACCCAAGAGTAAAAGTAGGCAATGAGTGGGTCACCAAAGGTCAGAATGTGCAGCAAGTAAGTTTAAAATGCAGGCACTGTACAGACATCCATTGGGGGTTTAAAGAATAAAGTTGGTTTCAATTATAATGTCATTGATTTTATGCAATTATCTAGGTGAATTACTCAATTGGAGCACTGGCCAAGTCAGTGTATGAGAAAATGTTCTTGTGGATGGTGATAAGAATCAACCAATCCCTGGATACCAAGCAACCTCGTCAGCATTTCATCGGTGTGCTGGACATTGCTGGCTTTGAAATCTTTGATGTGAGTATAAAAGCTTTATGGACATGTGACTATAAACTATACTTTCTCTAACTCCTTTCTTTGAATGTTCTTCCTAGTCCAACACCTTTGAGCAACTGTGCATCAACTACACTAATGAGAAGCTGCAGCAGTTCTTCAACCATCACATGTTTGTGCTGGAACAAGAAGAGTACAAGAAAGAGGGCATCGTATGGGAGTTCATTGACTTTGGCATGGACTTGGCGGCCTGCATTGAACTAATTGAGAAGGTTGGTGTAGAATTAAATTTGATTTCAGAATTCATGTTACAAACATGAACTATTATTTGTTTACATTCAGTTAATTCTAATCAATTCTTTCCTTCAGCCCATGGGCATCATGTCCATCCTTGAAGAGGAGTGCATGTTCCCCAAAGCTAGCGATGCAACATTTAAAGCCAAATTGTATGACAACCATCTGGGTAAAAGTCCCAACTTCCAGAAGCCCAGAGTTGTTAAGGGGAAACCAGAGGCTCATTTCTCCCTGGCTCATTATGCTGGTATTGTTGATTATAACATCTGTAACTGGCTTGTGAAGAACAAGGACCCATTGAATGAAACTGTGGTGGGACTGTATCAGAAGTCTACCTTGAAGTTACTGGCTGTCCTGTTTGCTGGCTATTCTTCTGCAGATTCAGGTAAGGGATCTTTGACTAAACTGGTTAATACTGGTCCTTGAATTATACAGGATATCAACAATGACAAAAATGACAATTACACTTATTTCCATTCAACCCAAGATGCAGGGAAGGGTGGAAAGGGTGGAAAGAAGAAAGGTTCTTCCTTCCAGACTGTGTCTGCACTTCACAGGGTAAAAGAAATCTATAGTTTTGTATATGTCCTTAGTTTGATATATGGAACCTGTTAAAATGTATAGTCTTCATTTACAGGAGAATTTGAACAAACTGATGACCAACCTAAGGTCAACTCACCCCCACTTTGTACGCTGCATCATCCCCAATGAGACCAAGACTCCCGGGGCGATGGAGAATCCTCTGGTCATGCACCAGCTACGCTGTAATGGTGTGCTGGAAGGCATCAGGATTTGCAGGAAGGGATTCCCCAACAGGATCCAGTATGGAGACTTCAAACAAAGGCAAGAAAAGCAGTGTTTGTTTTTTGTGATCCACCTGGACACAATATCAATGATATAACCTGGTGACGTTGTGCCTTTGGGTGTTTGACCGTCAAACACCTTTGCCTAGGCATCATGGTCGGGATTGCTCAGGCCCCAACTTGTGTTTACTTGTAGTTTAAGTGTTCCACAGTTCCGCTTTATTCATCCACAGCCATCTCGTCCCTTTTCTGTGGCATCAGTTCTGTTACTGATGGCTCCATTCCTGTGTCATCCTGTGTGCCAGAGCCAAGGATGTTGTGCGTAATGTGCGGCCATCAAGGTTGGCTTTAGAGGCTTTGAGGAAGAACAACTTCCCAACTCGGGAAATGGGGCCATCCGAGGAGCATGCAAATGCACTGTGAACCGCTGATTGCAATTCGCAACCCTCACCACTAGATGCCACTAAAACTTACACACTGAACCTTTTAAACTGTTTGTTACTTTAAAATTAACCTTCATCTGGGTGATCACAGAGATATATCAACATTTGATTGGGTAACTGGTTGCATATATCAGATTTATCACTTGACTCATTAGTCAGAGAAACACTGTACACTTAATCAACTGAATCAGTGTACTGCTGAAGGGATAGATCAAACAGGCTAATAGATTTTTTAGTATTTTTTGTATTTTTGAAATACAAATATATAGTAGTTTGTTTTGATACAGGGAGTGGCTGCTGCATTTTGTAGTTTATTTTGGTACACTTGAATTTAGGGTTCTAGGATTCACATTTTAAAATACATTCTGATGTCTTTTTTGCCCATCCCTGAAGATGTTATGGTTGTATCATTTCAGATATCGCATCCTGAACCCTAATGCTATCCCTGAGGGACAGTTCATGGACAACAAGAAAGCAGCAGAAAAACTTTTGGGCTCTTTGGATATTGACCATGAGCAGTATAAACTAGGACACACAAAGGTTGCTTCTGTCTCTACAACAATTACAAACAGCAGGGTTTAATAAGTAATTTTGCCGGGGAGAAATTACAAAAAACTTTGTTAATTGCAGGTGTTCTTCAAAGCTGGTCTGCTGGGTGTTCTTGAGGAGATGAGAGATGATCGTCTCGCTCTCATCATCACTGGAATCCAAGCGAGATCCAGAGGACTACTTGCCAGGATTGAGTTCCAGAAAATAGTTGAGCGCAGGTTGGTGTATTACTTTAAACATTTACAGTAAATTAAAGAAAGGGTACAGAAAAATAGATCTAAGCTTACTGATGTTTTTCAACAGGGACTCCTTACTGGTGATCCAGTGGAATGTGCGTGCCTTCATGGGTGTCAAGAATTGGCCCTGGATGAAGATGTACTTCAAAATAAAACCTCTGCTGAAATCAGCTGAGACTGAGAAGGAGATGGCAAACATGAAGGAGGAGTTTGTGAAGCTCAAAGAGGCTTATGCTAAGTCTGAGGCTCGCAGGAAAGAGCTGGAGGAAAAAACGGTCACTCTTCTCCAAGAGAAGAACGACCTGCAGCTCCAAGTCCAAACTGTACGATCAGTCATTCAGTTTACGTAAAACTTACAGCGATATACTTCCAAAAATGTGATGAGTAAAAATATTTGTTAAATCTACTGTAGGAACAAGACAATCTTACAGATGCTGAGGAGCGCTGTGAGGGTCTGATCAAGTGTAAGATCCAGTTTGAAGCCAAAACCAAAGAGCTGACAGAGAGGCTGGAAGATGAAGAGGAGATGAATGCAGAGCTGACTGCCAAGAAGAGGAAGCTAGAGGATGAGTGTTCAGAACTCAAGAAGGACATCGATGATCTGGAGCTGACTCTGGCTAAAGTAGAAAAGGAAAAGCATGCCACTGAGAACAAGGTAATTAAAGCAGCTACAGTCTGTATTTTGTTAATAACAATTAATCAGATTACGTATAATGTGAAATAGTTTGTTTGTGGTGCCAAACCCACAGATTATCACCTGGCTTTGCAGTTCCTCTCAGCTGTAAGGAGTGTTTTAACATCTTTCAGCTCCTTCTTTTAGCTTCATAGCCCCAAAACTAAACTGAACTGTTGATTCACTCTCACCGCTCTCATAACTTCACTTTCAGGCCCAGCAGAGCATAAGCTCTAAAAGCACACTTCAGGCCACCTGACCAGCACTAAATGGCAGTCAAAATTAGTGGAGCAATTAGCAGGTAAAGAGTAGAGAGGTAAACCAGAGCTAAAAGCAGAGTGAATCTTGGACTTTCATTTAACGGGTGGCCAGAGACACAGCTCTAAATGTTGCTCTGTGTCTGCTAGCCATATATACTTCAAAGGTAATACTGTGTCAGTGTTGTGTTGACAGATGCCCATAAGTTGTTAAAAAACAAGTTACTGTGTGCTTAAATACTTATTTATAGTATAGTATTAAAGAAGAGTCTTTCAACAACTGTAATCTGTTTTCTAAGGTTAAAAACCTGACCGAAGAGATGGCAGCTTTGGATGAAATCATTGCTAAGCTCACCAAAGAGAAGAAAGCTCTTCAGGAGGCTCATCAGCAAACGCTGGACGACCTGCAGAGTGAGGAGGACAAAGTCAACACTCTGACCAAGGCCAAAGCCAAGCTGGAGCAGCAAGTCGATGATGTGAGTACAATGGTATTTGCGACTAAATCTCAAGTTCTGAAGACACAACTTATAGAGTAAATGTTTGAATTGTTTGGTCTGTTAGCTTGAAGGATCATTGGAGCAAGAGAAGAAAGTGAGGATGGATCTGGAAAGAGCCAAGAGAAAATTGGAGGGGGACTTAAAGTTATCCCAAGAAAGTGTGATGGATCTGGAGAATGACAAGCAGCAGCTGGAGGAAAAGCTCAAAAAGTAAAACACATCTTTGACAATCACAAACACGATGCACATCATACTACATCTGATTACTACCGTAAACCGTTTTGTCATTCAATGTAGGAAAGACTTTGAAATCAGCCAGCAACTCAGTAAGATTGAGGATGAACAAGCCATGGGTGCTCAACTTCAAAAGAAACTGAAGGAGTTACAGGTAACTGCACAAACAGGTCTTATCTCTTGCGTTATTATGTGAATTCCAATTAAAAATTTATTATCATATGATGAATTTCATCAAGGCTCGCATTGAAGAGCTGGAGGAAGAGCTGGAGGCAGAGCGAGCTGCCCGAGCCAAGGTGGAGAAACAGAGGGCTGATTTGGCCAGGGAACTGGAGGAGATCAGTGAGAGGCTGGAGGAGGCCGGAGGAGCCACTGCGGCCCAGATAGAGATGAACAAGAAGAGAGAGGCCGAGTTTCAGAAGATGCGCAGAGACCTTGAAGAGGCCACTCTGCAGCACGAAGCCACTACTGCTACACTGAGAAAGAAGAATGCAGACAGTGTGGCCGACCTGGGAGAGCAGATTGACAATCTGCAAAGAGTCAAACAGAAGCTGGAGAAAGAGAAATGCGAATTCAGACTGGAGCTGGATGATGTGGTGTCCAACATGGAGCAGATTGTCAAAGTTAAAGTAAGACAAACAAAACCAGTCAACTCATCTTTAACAAATAATTTGACATGTTGTGAAATTTGCTGTATTCACTTTCTTGCCAAGAGTTAAATGAGAAAATTGCTACCAATCGTTAAATATGAAGCTACTACCAGCACCTGGTAGCTGTTACCTTTGGGCACAGCTAGTTGTTTCCACCCTGTTTCGAGTGTCTGTGCAAAGCTAAGCTAAGCTAAATGGTTGCTCGCATATTCATATTTACAGTATAGACATGAGAGCAGGAACAGTCTGAAATATGTTTATCCACTTTCTTACAGAGAGTTGCCACTGTTATGTTTGTTTGGTAGCCTAAGTATGGGGGTAGAGAGGGCAACCTCAGAGATGACAAGAAGCAGAAGTGACAGGAAGTCACTGCCCCACTGCTTTTGGCCAAGAAAGTGTTACAACATGTAACCCTTTGATAATCACAAACTGTTATTCTTACATTTGTTTGAGTACAGATTTAACAAACAAGATACATTTATAAAAACTGAGCTTTAGAGGTGCTGGCAGACAGGTTCTAAATTTGAACAGAGCCTAGCTGTGTCCAGCTAGTATTTTGTTTTCATGCTTTTACTCCTTACACTAAGCCTGGCTGATGGCCTGCTGGAGCTACCTCTATAGTTAACACAGATATGAAAGTGGTACTCTCAAATTATACTATACAGAAAATAATGCTTGGGTTGGATACATTCTATGATTTACATATTAATGAAAACATCATTTAACTCAGGCCAACCTGGAGAAAATGTGCCGCACTTTGGAGGATCAAATGACTGAATACAAGACGAAATCGGAGGAAGGCCAGCGTACCATCAATGACTTTGCAATGCAAAAAGCAAAGCTTCAAACTGAAAATGGTAATCAGTTTAACAAGTGTCAGCTAAAGTGGAGTTATTTCAGATATTTGCAGGGTGCAAACTGACATATAACTAAACACCAATTGCAGCTTGATATGTGGCCTTTCAAATATTTATTTTTCAGGTGAGATTAGCAGACAGCTGGAGGAGAAGGACTCCTTGGTCTCCCAGCTGACCAGAGGGAAGCAGTCTTACACTCAGCAGATTGAAGACCTCAAGA
>NC_060150.1:30278707-30280639 GCF_021292245.1 Micropterus dolomieu | reverse complement strand
ACTGCTACACTGAGAAAGAAGAATGCAGACAGTGTGGCCGACCTGGGAGAGCAGATTGACAATCTGCAAAGAGTCAAACAGAAGCTGGAGAAAGAGAAATGCGAATTCAGACTGGAGCTGGATGATGTGGTGTCCAACATGGAGCAGATTGTCAAAGTTAAAGTAAGACAAACAAAACCAGTCAACTCATCTTTAACAAATAATTTGACATGTTGTGAAATTTGCTGTATTCACTTTCTTGCCAAGAGTTAAATGAGAAAATTGCTACCAATCGTTAAATATGAAGCTACTACCAGCACCTGGTAGCTGTTACCTTTGGGCACAGCTAGTTGTTTCCACCCTGTTTCGAGTGTCTGTGCAAAGCTAAGCTAAGCTAAATGGTTGCTCGCATATTCATATTTACAGTATAGACATGAGAGCAGGAACAGTCTGAAATATGTTTATCCACTTTCTTACAGAGAGTTGCCACTGTTATGTTTGTTTGGTAGCCTAAGTATGGGGGTAGAGAGGGCAACCTCAGAGATGACAAGAAGCAGAAGTGACAGGAAGTCACTGCCCCACTGCTTTTGGCCAAGAAAGTGTTACAACATGTAACCCTTTGATAATCACAAACTGTTATTCTTACATTTGTTTGAGTACAGATTTAACAAACAAGATACATTTATAAAAACTGAGCTTTAGAGGTGCTGGCAGACAGGTTCTAAATTTGAACAGAGCCTAGCTGTGTCCAGCTAGTATTTTGTTTTCATGCTTTTACTCCTTACACTAAGCCTGGCTGATGGCCTGCTGGAGCTACCTCTATAGTTAACACAGATATGAAAGTGGTACTCTCAAATTATACTATACAGAAAATAATGCTTGGGTTGGATACATTCTATGATTTACATATTAATGAAAACATCATTTAACTCAGGCCAACCTGGAGAAAATGTGCCGCACTTTGGAGGATCAAATGACTGAATACAAGACGAAATCGGAGGAAGGCCAGCGTACCATCAATGACTTTGCAATGCAAAAAGCAAAGCTTCAAACTGAAAATGGTAATCAGTTTAACAAGTGTCAGCTAAAGTGGAGTTATTTCAGATATTTGCAGGGTGCAAACTGACATATAACTAAACACCAATTGCAGCTTGATATGTGGCCTTTCAAATATTTATTTTTCAGGTGAGATTAGCAGACAGCTGGAGGAGAAGGACTCCTTGGTCTCCCAGCTGACCAGAGGGAAGCAGTCTTACACTCAGCAGATTGAAGACCTCAAGAGACAACTAGAGGAGGAAGTCAAGGTATTACTTACAGTATTACAAGGTACTACTGCTTTTAAAACACAGAGCCTGATGTCTACTGGCAAAATGACTTGACCTCATTTTTCTTTATCAAAGGCCAAGAATGCACTTGCCCATGCAGTGCAGTCTTCTCGCCACGACTGTGACCTGTTGAGGGAGCAGTATGAGGAGGAGCAGGAGGCCAAAGTTGAGCTGCAACGCTGCATGTCCAAGGCAAACTCTGAGGTGGCTCAGTGGAGAACCAAGTACGAAACTGATGCCATCCAGAGAACGGAGGAGCTGGAAGAAGCAAAGTAAGGATTCAGTAAATCATAGAACAATAAAGGATTGCCCTCTCTCTAAAGCTTCATAATTTAGGCAATATATACTGTATAACGACTGACAATAAAACCCATCTTGTCGTGATATTCTCATTTTACCTGTGATGTCACGATTTGATACTTTTCATTTTTGCTGCTAGGAAAAAATTAGCTCAACGCTTACAGGATGCAGAAGAAGCTGTTGAAGCTGCTAACGCTAAATGTTCCTCCCTGGAGAAGACCAAACACAGACTTCAGGGTGAGATTGAGGATCTCATGGTGGATGTGGAGAGATCAAATGCTGCTGCAGCAGCTCTGGACAAGAAACAAAGAAACTTTGACAAGGTAAT
>NC_060150.1:30276682-30278607 GCF_021292245.1 Micropterus dolomieu | reverse complement strand
GAGCTGCAACGCTGCATGTCCAAGGCAAACTCTGAGGTGGCTCAGTGGAGAACCAAGTACGAAACTGATGCCATCCAGAGAACGGAGGAGCTGGAAGAAGCAAAGTAAGGATTCAGTAAATCATAGAACAATAAAGGATTGCCCTCTCTCTAAAGCTTCATAATTTAGGCAATATATACTGTATAACGACTGACAATAAAACCCATCTTGTCGTGATATTCTCATTTTACCTGTGATGTCACGATTTGATACTTTTCATTTTTGCTGCTAGGAAAAAATTAGCTCAACGCTTACAGGATGCAGAAGAAGCTGTTGAAGCTGCTAACGCTAAATGTTCCTCCCTGGAGAAGACCAAACACAGACTTCAGGGTGAGATTGAGGATCTCATGGTGGATGTGGAGAGATCAAATGCTGCTGCAGCAGCTCTGGACAAGAAACAAAGAAACTTTGACAAGGTAATGAAATATGTAGTGAAAGGGACTGCTTCCAGTTAAGCATATTTTAGTTTAAAATAAAATTCTGGATGTATAAATTAACATTGTCTTCTGATTGTTTCTAAATTGTATAATATAATTTAATATACAATTTAATTAGGTCCTTGCTGAGTGGAAACAGAAGTATGAGGAGTCCCAGGCTGAGCTGGAAAGTTTCCAGAAAGAGACTCGTTCTCTCAGCACTGAGCTCTTCAAACTGAAGAACTCTTATGAAGAATCCCTGGACCATCTGGAGACCATGAAACGAGAAAACAAGAATCTCCAAGGTAGGAAGATATAATTAAAACATGATTTACCTTTAAACATACACTGAATAGAGTGGGGAGGTATGGCCGATGATAAAATAAAAATGTGCACAAAACAGAGGAAATTTCTGACCTGACTGAGCAACTTGGTGAGGGAGGAAAGAGCATCCACGAGCTGGAGAAGATCCGTAAACAGCTGGAGCAGGAGAAGGCTGAGATACAAGCTGCTCTGGAGGAAGTGGAGGTGAAATAAATTTTTCATTGATCAATTCATTATAATTACCTCTCTGATGCTTTGAAAGATATGATTTGCTGTTTTTAACAGGGTACCCTCGAGCATGAGGAGAGTAAGATTCTCCGAGCCCAGCTTGAGTTTAACCAGGTGAAGGCTGAAATTGAGCGGAAGCTGGCTGAGAAGGACGAAGAGATGGAGCAGGCCAAGCGTAACCATCAGAGAGTGGTGGACACGCTGCAGAGTTCCCTGGAGGCCGAGACTCGCAGCAGAAACGAGGCTCTCAGGGTAAAAAAGAAGATGGAGGGAGATCTCAATGAGATGGAGATCCAGCTGAGCCAGGCCAACAGGCAGGCAGCAGAGGCTCAGAAGCAGCTCAAGGGAGTCCATGCTCATCTGAAGGTAAGTCCGTACGTCGTACCAATGATGGGAGCATGCTTGGAGATTGTTTCCTTTCCATTTAAGGATAGAAAGAATGTTATTATTGTTCCTGACAGGACTTGCAGCTGCAGCTGGATGATGCTCTTCGTGCCAATGAGGATCTGAAGGAGAACATTGCCATTGTGGAGAGACGTAATAACTTGCTGCAGGCTGAACTTGATGAGCTGAGGTCTGTGGTGGAGCAGACTGAGAGAGGTCGTAAACTGGCAGAGCAGGAACTGCTTGATGTCAGTGAGAGAGTTCAGCTGCTGCACTCTCAGGTATGTCCAAATCGGTAATCACTTTACAGTGTAATAATATGCTAATATGTCCACGTTCTTTCTACAAGTGTTTACTGTAAAACTATTCTGTGCAGAACACCAGCCTGCTGAACCAGAAGAAGAAGCTGGAGGGAGACACCACCCAGCTTCAGAGTGAGGTGGAGGAGGCGGTGCAGGAGTGCCGAAATGCTGAGGAGAAGGCGAAGAAGGCCATAACTGATGCTGCCATGATGGCAGAGGAGCTGAAGAAGGA
>NC_060150.1:30235384-30276582 GCF_021292245.1 Micropterus dolomieu | reverse complement strand
TCCCTGGAGGCCGAGACTCGCAGCAGAAACGAGGCTCTCAGGGTAAAAAAGAAGATGGAGGGAGATCTCAATGAGATGGAGATCCAGCTGAGCCAGGCCAACAGGCAGGCAGCAGAGGCTCAGAAGCAGCTCAAGGGAGTCCATGCTCATCTGAAGGTAAGTCCGTACGTCGTACCAATGATGGGAGCATGCTTGGAGATTGTTTCCTTTCCATTTAAGGATAGAAAGAATGTTATTATTGTTCCTGACAGGACTTGCAGCTGCAGCTGGATGATGCTCTTCGTGCCAATGAGGATCTGAAGGAGAACATTGCCATTGTGGAGAGACGTAATAACTTGCTGCAGGCTGAACTTGATGAGCTGAGGTCTGTGGTGGAGCAGACTGAGAGAGGTCGTAAACTGGCAGAGCAGGAACTGCTTGATGTCAGTGAGAGAGTTCAGCTGCTGCACTCTCAGGTATGTCCAAATCGGTAATCACTTTACAGTGTAATAATATGCTAATATGTCCACGTTCTTTCTACAAGTGTTTACTGTAAAACTATTCTGTGCAGAACACCAGCCTGCTGAACCAGAAGAAGAAGCTGGAGGGAGACACCACCCAGCTTCAGAGTGAGGTGGAGGAGGCGGTGCAGGAGTGCCGAAATGCTGAGGAGAAGGCGAAGAAGGCCATAACTGATGCTGCCATGATGGCAGAGGAGCTGAAGAAGGAACAGGACACCAGCTCTCACCTGGAGCGTATGAAGAAAAACATGGAACAAACCATCAAAGACCTGCAGCACCGTCTGGATGAAGCTGAGCAAATAGCCATGAAAGGTGGCAAGAAGCAGGTCCAGAAGCTGGAGGCCAGGGTGAGTATTTCTAACTTCCACTATATTGCCTTTAAGTACTAATCTACAACACAGGATATCTGGCTTCAACAAATTTATAAATCTGCATCCATAACGGTTCTTTTCAAGGTGAGAGAACTGGAAAATGAGGTGGATATGGAGCAAAGGAAAAGCAGTGAATCAGTGAAAGGTATCCGCAAGTACGAGAGGCGCATCAAAGAGCTCACCTACCAGGTATACACTACAAACACAATGACAATGTGATAAACATTCACCAAAAGATAAAAGCTCATGCTTAAACAAGTAATATGTGTGGTGTAATTATTAAACAGACAGAGGAGGACAAAAAGAATATAAACCGTCTGCAAGACCTGGTGGATAAGCTGCAAATGAAAGTTAAATCCTACAAGCGAACTGCAGAGGAGGCTGTAAGTGAAAATATGACAGGACACTTCATTAAAATTCACTAAGTAATTTTTATGGATCAGCTTGTGTTATAGCCATACTTGAACAATCCACCATTAATCATGTTTTTTTAGGAGGAACAGTCCAATTCAAATCTGGGCAAATTGCGCAAGCTACAGCATGAGCTTGAGGAAGCAGAGGAGAGGGCTGACATCGCAGAGTCTCAGGTCAACAAATTGAGAGCAAAGAGCCGTGATTCTGGTGCCAAGGTCAGTAATCAGTCCAAATAATGCAACTTTTATTTAGTAACTATATCTTGGAATCCTGGAATCATAAAATGCACAGCGAGTAACTTTAATTAACTGAGTAACTGATATGGCAGGAATAAAAAATTAAAGATGATCTAACTTTTTTCTTTCTTTGTATAGAAAGCACTCGATGAAGAGTGAAGCCTTAAATGGGATCTTCAAGGATATATTTTAATTGTAGTATTTTAGTTCCTTTATTCTTCATGCAACATGAGTGGAATACTGATTAAATGCATTTGAATGCAAAACTGTTCATGTTTCTTGTATTTTATACCTTCATACCTGGAGGAAAATTATTTAAAGAAAAGACTAAGAACTACACCACCACACTACAAATAACTGCACTGAGGTAGCAACTGTATTAAAAACTAATGCAGCCCCCCCTAGCAACAGTATCCTAATGACAAAATGAAAACTGAGTTTCTCTTCATGTTTAGACATGAGAACAGTGGAAGAGTTCAAATATTTACTCCTTTTGTAAGACAATATCCTGCACAGCTGAGACTGAGCCCCAACAAAGCCAAGCTCAAAACAGCTGCAGCAGTCTTTGAGACCACTCACGAGACTTATTAAGCATCATGAGTGGGTAAAGATTAGATGAAGGTCAGAAAAAGTCAAACTGATTAGAAAGAGTTGTGCATGATAGGTGTCATTTATCTCCTCTAATCATGACTGCAAAAAGCTGCTCACGGCATTTCACTTTATAATCAAGATATTGGAGGTAGGTCACATGACCTTAAACCATGAACCTTTAAGTCAGTTCAGTTAATACTGTTTCTCATACTGCAAACATAGCGGTAAATGTGATATGCCCCTATGCTGTACATGATTATTCTACCTAAAAAAGTAAATATGTAAACCAGGTGACCAATAGCTTACAGACATAAACAGCTGAAGTGAACTACGCTCAGCCACCACTAGATGGTCAAAGAGCTCCACTCACAATAATTTATTTCTCCCTGATAATGAGGATAGGATAATAGTAAATTAAGGAAAATCAATAAAATCCAGTTTCAGTTTCCAGTGTTAAACATTTGTTATGAGATTCATGGTAATTTTATAATATACTTATGACCACAATTGTCACAATGAAACATTCATAAATTCTTGAGTGCATATCTTATTAAATCATGAAGTCATATATAAGGAGTCACTCATGTCCAGTGCAGTGGTTAATGTGCAATAATAATGACAAACATCATTCAGAGGAGCAAAATCACTTTTGTTAATTACATTTAAAATAGATTTCTTACTGTGTAACAAATTCAATACTTGGATTTGGTTTAGAGATATCACCGAGTATTACGGTGCAATTACACCGTAATACAGTGGAATAAGGCTGGAGAGAAGTTACTGTGCTGTAACATATTCATTGATTACATGTTGAAATTATATTACATCTCTGTGTTTAACTAAATAGGATTATCAACCAAACAAACAAAAAGGAAGGGAGCAGTTATTTGCTTTTTGTATCTTAAAAAAATAAATCACACTACATCATTTCATAAGAATATGTATGATAAGTATGATAATATTGTTATAATAGAGCTTTAAATTAGTGTTCAAAGCAGTTCCCCTTGTTTGGTAACCTATTTTGTTTACTTTGAACAACTGTACCTGCTATATGGTCTGCACAGCCCGAATATACATGGATGTACCCTGGTTGTTTGATGCCACACCATGACCATGCCCTGTGCTGCAATCTCTCATGTGAAAATAAACCTGTTTATTGTTAATTGAAGCAAGCTGATACTGCTGCCGTGTACATTTTGTAGCTTTCATACACAGCCTGCAGCGTAACAGCTTTATGTAATGAGATCTCAAATCTTACTTTTTCTTCAAAGCATTTGATAAAATGGTTTCTTTCTTATTAGGATCAACTTAATTTAATTTGGGTTGTTGATTTGTTTACCTTAAAGTAAGAATTAAGTTAAGAAGTTTTTGCATGCAAAAAAAAACAAATAAATGTCACACATTCAGTTAACAAGCCAAGTAAATCCCACTACATTCCTAAAGACCAAATCAGTAGCCTATTGCAGCCCATAAATACTGTTTCTTGTGGTCTTTATTACTGTACAAAACACAAGATAAGCTCTGTGTTGTACCACCCATAAACTCAGCAACAAGTCTTTACTCAAGAGAACCCAGGGTTGGATGTAACCAGTACTGCACTTTTCTTACGATGACATAACATGGAAAAACAGATTCATCTTTGCTCTGAAGAACATGACGTATGATGTGAAGGACCCAGGCCTTTCCCAGCTTATGTCATGGCTAATAATACGAAGCAAATTGTGTTGTCTCAGTGTGAATGTCTCTCTGGTGAAAATCATACAGAGAAGAGAACATACAGCATACAAAGTACACTGCCAGGAAACATCCACATGCAATAAAGATTAAACTCAGTACACCTAGTCTAATGGACGTTTTATCTAACCATCACCATAACAGTTTGTGTTGCCACAGCTAAGAACAAAAGGGAACACCCACTTGAATAATGTGAACAGCCCCACCTATAGCAGACACAATATAAAGTAGATAGCATCCAGCAAAGCACTGTGAATAATATAGTTCGTTAGTTTATTAAAAAACTCCCTGCAGACGGGAATGTAGCCTCGGGCAACAAGTCTTCTGTTTGTCATGCCAATCCTCAGCATACCTTTTAACTTATTATGGCATGCAAATAAGCGATGGGAAACACAGCAACAAAAAAACACAAATTTGTTAAGCAGAAACACAAATTTAACACAAACATAAATCCAAAAGCATTATTTCTTGTTGGAAATATTACATTTATTTATAAAACAGATATATTAAGACTTTAGATTGTCAATGTGCAAATAGGAACAAGCACTGTGTATAGCACTTTACAATGTTTGAAAACAGATGTTAATGCTAACACACATTATGATTAGATTTGATCCCAGAATACAAAACACTTGGACTTTAACTGCCCTTTAAACAATGCAGCAAAGAAAATAAATTGTACCTGCTTTATGCCTACAACATTTACCATTATTAATTTCAATCTTAGAAAAAAACATATAATGAAATATCATTTGTCCGTATTACCTCAGCACTACTTATTAAGTAGCAGGATGAAATGCAAACCAAAAGATAAGCCTTGTTAAAATCCAGACCGTATACAGTAGTTTGATCAATTTAACAACTGAACAGATGTACATCCCTCACTGATGCCATGCAACTGTAACTGTTAAATGTTTGCTATCCCTAGATTGTATATCTGCAGTCATATACAGTCCACTGTACATACGTTATCATCATTAAACCTATGCAGATAATCATGCTTGCTCATTTAATGTCTTTTTTACATGAAAACAACCACCACTTTTAAAAGTAAATCATGCAGGCAACAAACTGTCCCTACTGACCTCACATCTTCTTTGTGACAATGACAGTAAACTAAAATAAAGGTGACAAGCAGAAATCACTTTACATAATAGATTTTTCTTCTTGTGGATGTTTCTTTGTCATGTCCCTCCACTTTTTCTAGATACTGAAGACCAGGATTACCGAGACTAGACAGCAGGGAGGACTTTCAGCAATGTTGCTTTTACAATTCTGTCTCTTTTTCTTCATCTTCACCTGTTTCTAAGTAATATTCATCATCTGTTGTCGTGTCTGAGCTGCTGTCTGAAGACTCCTCAAAGGTGCTAAGGCTGGATACATAACCTCTGGAGGGCAAATGCCCTCTGGAGGACTGGTTGTCCACTTGTTGTGGTTCTCCTGATGAGCTGGGAAAGGTAGGGGAGGAAAGGCTGGGAGGTTTAGACATGCGTCTGGACACTGGTGACAGGGGAGGTGTTGGAGGGGGGGTCGGAGGACTTTCTGTATCCCATGCAAAGTGACAAGTGTTCATGTTAGGGCTCCAAAGGCGGGCTGGCTTTGAGGTTGTGGTAGTTACAGGTAAAGAAGCAGAGTCTTCAGAGCTCCAATTTGCCAACCGCCTGGTTAGTGATCGTGGAAGAGATCTCGACCTCATTTTACCAGGTTCACTGGGGAAATATGACATTCGACAATCCTTAGTGGGGTGGAAATCATATTCTGTGGTCCAATCAGGAGTAATAGACCACTGATCCAAGTCCTTGCCAGTGACTCCACAAGTCAAAGCAGATTCAGAGAGGTCACCCACACTCATGAACCTGGATCCAGTGGAGATGCGACCAGGCCCTGAAGGTCGACTGGACAGTACCGAACTCACAGAAAATGACCTCCCAGGCTCAATGCCATACTTTAAGTCTGCATAGGAGGATGCCAGGCTTTCCTTGTCCTGTCCTTGTCCTGCACTTGGAGGACCAGTGGATGCCCGGCTTCTCCTTGACCTACCCAAACTGATTCCCTCTACTGGCTCACATGGTGACGAGGATTCTCTGCGACGCTGTAGCTTTGGGCTGTAGAAGACACTGTCGTCTGTAACATCAGGTGAGGGAAATGGGGAGAGAGGGGAAAGAGAGGAGAATGGGGAGAAGGGGCTTCTGGGACTGGATGTGGACTTCATGATCTGAGAAGCAGAGGGGTTAGGGCTCCTACCAGGACTGGGATCTTTACAAGAAAGGAACTGGTTTGTTGGTTTAGAATCTGTCCTGTTGTCTTTGTAAAAGTCAAACTGCTGTGTTGTTGGGCTGAGGACTGTTAAATAAGGTTGGTTTTTATTTTCAGACATGTGTTCTGCACAAGCATTTTGCTCGTCTAGGTCAGTTTCTGGAGTAGATATGTCTGACCAAATGCAAAACTTATCTACTGCCACTGTGCTCACAGAAGCTGAGGGTGGTATAAGAGTGTACCTGTTTTGTGTCCATTTATTCGTACCCTCTGTTTCCTTTTCATTGTCCTTCAGCACCATCCCTTTCTCCTGCTCACTCTCCTCTGGTGTTTTGGTACTCTCAACAGTGATATCACCGACACTGCTGATGTCACTTGATCCACTAATAGAAGGTGTTTGGGAGGCTCGCTTCCATTTCCATGGAAAAGATACATCATCATCAGACCGTCTAGTGCTGAACGTTTGTCTCAGTCTGTTAAGGACCTGGTCCATTTTGTTATTAGTCTTGTTGGTCCTCTCTGACTCTGACCTTGATAAACTGGAGTTTGGTGTGCTGACACTTTTTTTCAGTGCAAACCGGCTTCTCTTTGGGCTTTGTTCATTGTTACTCTCCACTGAAAAAAATCTGCTTTTACCCAGAAGACTTTCCTTCATTCTTCTGGTAGAGCTTTCATCATCAGGGGGCTCTGTTGAGCTGCTAGCACTGGAGCTGTGATCTGAATGATTGTGTGGTCCACCTGTGGTTTCCTTACCCTGTGCCATGTGTGGCTCTTGACTTAACTTGGTCTCCACAGAAACTGGTGTCTTTGCGGTATGTTGCAATGGTTTAGGTGTAGCTGTAGATGTATTTACTTTCGATTTTATGCTGTAAACCAGTGTCTCAGTTACACACGTTGAGGAGGAGTTGTGGGCCTTATCACCCTGCAGAGACTGTGAGCTGATCTGAACTCTGTTGTCAACAAGTAAAATCTGGCCATTCCGGTAATCTTGGTTGTTGTTCTTGCTGTGATTATTGTTGACTTGATCAATTTCTGAAACCCCACACTTTGAACTTTCTCGGGTGACAGTTTTGTTTTGGAAAGGCAAAGTCAGGGGCTGTGGTAGGCTCATAGGTGAAAGAGGGGATTTGAACGTGGGTATGGTCATGGCTGCAAGTGGGTCAGTATGTCTGGGAAGATGTGGGTTATAATTTGACTGTGAGTTTTGTTGGAAGAGGGGTGATCTGGGTGTTATAGTCTTAGTTTCTCCCTGTGTTGACCGAGTAGACATGAGAGTGGAGTAAGGTGGGGAGCTATATCGAAGCTTATAACCACTTGAAAAGTCAGGAGGGAGGGAGAGAGGAGCAGAAGAACGGCACTGAACAGTGCCAGACTCCACTGATAGTGTCCTCTCCTGTCTGGTTATGGTCAAGTCCCGTCTTCCCTGATCAAAGATCATATTGTCATTAGATCTGTTCTTAGATCTCTCTCGTTCTCTGGATGCTAAATCAGCAGAGTCAGATGATAAGGATCGATACTTCCCTCCTTTCACCACCTGTATGCTGGAAGTCTTAGGCGAAGGGGAGCAAAAAGAAGACGTATTTGTGGCAGGACTGCTTGACCTTAGAAAGGAAAAGATGGATGGAGCTTTAACACTTCGTGGACATCCGGAGGGTGATTGGGGGCTCACTGGGGCTGCAGAGGTCTCTGGCTCCTCAACTGCCATGGGCTCAGAATGCTGTATATCCACCGAGTCATCCCATGTTACTCGTCTCACTCTCTTACCCTTTACACAGGGGAGCAGTTTCTTTGACGTTTTTTCTGGGCTGTTTGAGAATGTCTTCCCTTCCTTAGGGCTGGAAGTCTCTGAATAGCTGGGGCTGGTAATGCTAGGGGTGGCAGGGGGGGTTAAGAGAGGGGAAATGGTGATGGTTGGAGAAGATGCAATAGCAGGAGTATACGGAGGCATGCGAAGGGATAGGCTAGGGGCAACTGAGGCTGGGGCATAGCTGCCAGCAGTAGCAGAAGAGGTGGTGGAAGCAGTGGATACAGGACTGTACTTTGTTTTAGAGAAAGCACTGAATGGGGGATTCAGACTGGGCACAGTTTTAGGGTGGAATGGCCTGGGAACAGAAGCATAGCTTCTTTCAAAGCCAAGAGGTGTGGCGTTGGATGTGTAGGTGAATTTGGGTGTTTGGGAAGAAGAGCCAGTGTATGATGGAGCATGAATATTGGTCTGTGAAGCAACTGGATGAGAGTCAAAGGAGGAACTAGTGTTTGGGGTTAGGGGAAGAAAAAAGGAAGTCTGACTACTGTGAGTGCTGGTGGTAGCAAGAGAGATAGATGGTTTGGTAAACTTTTGAGAGTCTTTGATGTGAGGAGATATGGGGGTGCTGTTGGTTTTAGATGTACAATGATTGTGTTTGCTGCTGCTCTCAGTGGGTGTATTTGAGGCCTTGGAATGTAGAGAAGTAGGTGGTAATTCAGTTACATTTGCTGTAAATGAACTATTACTTACATCATGCTTGCTGAGATCTTTAGGGTGACTCAGTGTTGCTTTGCTAATTTTAGAACTAGACAAAACATCGGGCAAACTATGAGGCTTTTGTGGTTCTCTGTTTAAATTGAAGCCATAATGCTGCTTGACAAGCCTGTCTGATTCGTCAGGTAAAACCTCAACGTTTCTTTGTTTGAGGTTGTGAGTTCCTCCTTGTGTTTTCATAACAAGGTTCATGTTACTTTTGCGAACTGACTCTGTTGTGTTATTGTTGTCTCTGTTATTGGGGATTTGACTACCAAATCTTTTGTTGTCGGTCAGACTTATGGAGGCCAAGTCACTATTATCATTACAGGGTGGAACTAAGTGTGTGTTTGGCTTGTCTTTGATGTTTGTTGTATCATTAAGTGTTAGAGGGGAACTGCCCTCGTGGGTAACTTGTTTCCACCAGGAAGTGGATGCCAGTGTTGTCCTTCTAGGGAGGGCAGATTGATCATATGGGGAATGTCTCGGTGAAGTGACAGTGCTCTCTGAGAGTAGGTTTGTACTTTTGTCTAAACCCCTGGAGTTCTGTTGCCTCTCTGATGCTCTACTTAGAAATGCCTGTTTGGAACATGATAGACTAGGCTGTGTCCTATTTATTGTTTGAGGTTGTTGGGTGAAGGGCGTGTCTTCTGCGTCTTTGTTTCTGGGTGAAGTTGAAAAGATGCGTGTTTCAAATATATTCCTTTCTCTGTGATTGGAGGATGACTGGGAAAGGAAAGGCCCAGTTTCAGTTGTATAAGAAATGGATGATGGAGAGAGGAGGGGCTTTGACCTCTCTTGCTCATTATTATTGTTAAAAGTTTGAGAAAGGTGTGTTGTAAATAATTTTCCCTCTCGATCACTTGGCAAATTGCTCAGAAGCGAAGGATTTATCTCAGAGAGGTTGGAGGCTGGATTAGAGTTCCTGCCATTTGAGTTTAATCTTCTTAGCGACAGAAGTAGACTGCTGGTGGTTGGTTTTGAGCTTAAAGATGACAGTGCTCCTTGATGACCAGTTGTTTGTGGATTCCTTCTTTGTTCATTTGGACCATGGGAGAGGGGGGACAGGGGGGATGCAGTTATGGCTACATGGTTTAAAGCACCTGCATCTATGTTTCTATTGTTCATCCTTCCAGAGTTTACATCCAAAGAGACAGTCTGAATCATTTTCCTCTTAGATTCATAGTCCAAGCTTGCTGGACCACTTTTAGTTGACCAGCCAACTGTATTCCTCCTGGACCCCAAAAATGGCACCCTTGTTTGGGCTTGAGACCCATCTGTCAAGGACCTGTCCACAGTGTCTTGAAAGAGGTCATGTGTGCGGTTTGAAGCAATGTTCGTCACATCTCGTAAATTCCCCACGGTTTCTGAAGTGCTATTTCCCTCAAATCTTTTGGTCCGTCTTAGTCTGCCACTCCAGTGTGGGGCAAGAACTGTTACCACAGTTGAAGACAACATGGTTTGAGTAGGGTTGTATAGTTCCACAAGATCAGTTTGTTTCTCAATCTTTGTATGGTCTTGTATATGTTCTAACTCAAATGATCTAGTGCCAGTCCTTGGTTGTGACCCACATGAAAGTATAGGCACGCCATTGCGCTCATGTGTGCCAGACTTCCCATTTGAGAAACTGTGAGTTATACTCAAGTCCGTGGTAGTCTTTAGTTCATTGCAAACCCCTTCCTTCTTTGCTGGAAATGGTATCCTTTCAGATAATGGAGAGTCACTGGTTACCTTTATAGAGGTGTCTGTTGGTGATGTTTGTCCATTAACCTGTTAAGAGAAGAAGAATTACTCCAAGTGTCCAGATTGTATACAATTGTTTTTTTTGCCAAACATCTGGACTGTGCATTAGAATAAAGGTTTGTATTTTCTACTTTCTAACAATTCATATGACTGCACTGTAACCACAGAGCATTTCTAGCTGTATCATTAAAGCCCAACTCTTTTCATATGTCAACTTGAGCTTATCATTTCATACCAATGCAAATTATGTGCACACTAAAGTAAATTATTTTCTGCATTTACATGAAGTACGCAACAGTGGCCTGTTATCTATACTGCAAATTGTGTGTTCGTAGAAGCCAGAACTTTGCTAAAGCTTCTGTTCCCATGGTGTAGCTATTTAAGAGATTCAGGCCTTGACAAACAGGTTATTTTGAAAGACATGAGAGATTTCCAAGGACACACACACACAAAAGCACACACACCCTGTCCCTTTTAACTCTTACAATAATAATGAATCTCAGATGTTTTCCAGAGTACTCAGTGTCACTTACTGTGATGTTTTTACAGGTAACTATATCATGTCGTTTTCAAAAACGTTCAGTGGCTTTAAACTTGTTGCCTTATATTAGGCAATGTAAGTAGTAATATATTATGAATATTTTGAATTAACTGGGAATGAAAGGTACAATTTATCATTTGTTTTAGATGGTGTTTTACATTATAATGATTTCTGCACAAGCACTAAAACATTGTGATTTTAATGATCAAGATTACGGCTAATTCTTACCTGACAGCTGCTGTTCTCAGTCTCAGCCTTCTGTGTTTCAGTTAATCTGGCAGAACAGAAGAGAGAGAAGACGTAAAAACCATTAGGCATACTAGTTTGGTTTACACCTGTCGCTTAACTGTAGACATCTGTAGGCAGTTGTTGGATTTCCTTAAAAAAAAAAAGGACAGTCACACATCTCTGACATGATGAATATGACTGCTGTGGGGCTTTTTTATAGTTGCTGCACAAAAAAGGGTTACAGGAATATGTTTTATTATTGTTATTGCTGGGTGTGTCATGCATTAAAAAAACAAAGGCAGCAAGGAATAAATGTGACAAACTAGTTAATCATCTAGGTGACATATAGAGGACATGTAAGTTTTGATACATGTAAGTAATTTAAGTCATAGACACTTTACTTGTTTCAGACTCATGTCTGAGATAGGGGATTGGCAAGACTTCACTGGCATTAGGGGACCATCGAGCTAATTATATTATAAACATGATAATTATGGTGTTCATAATTTTTCTGCTGAGAAAATAATAATAATAATAATCTATATCCATAATCTATTTATTAAGCTTACAAAAAAAGATGTGTAATTCATACACACACCTGTATTCTGCACTAAAATATTTGGGGGAGTAGACATTCGCCACAGCAATGCTGATCAACGGGATGGTCAGCATTCCTCTCTCCGTTCCTGTCTCTTACTAACAGTTTTCTCACGTTCGCATGTGCACTTAACACCTCATGAGCATTTATCAAAACACTTACATTGGTATTTTTATGTTGGACATGGATCACACATGTGCATGCTGTAGACACACTCAGTTCACACACTCAGCACAAGATGTCTATATAAGGTCATGTTGGATGGTATGAAAAGACTGCAGGTGGCCAGCAGACAGTTAAAGAGGTGTGTTCTCTCTTGAACCAGCCAGCTTGATCAATGACCTCTATTGACAAGGCTATTGTAATCTCTGGCACACATTGCATCACACTTAAGCATGCAAATATGCTCCAGGAAAATGTGCAGCACATACGTTTACAAACCACTTCCCCCACACAAGCTCAAATCAATCATCTGATATTAGGTAGGTAGGTATTATTATTATTATATTAGATTATATCTGAAGAAAAAGTTTATTTCCCCCAGAAAACCATGGCAACAAGTCTAACATAAAATGCCCTCTAATTCTCTTGTATCTCTGACTTGAGGAAGTACGGTCATGCAAAAAATGAGCCCACAGGTGGATGATTTATAACAAAGAAGGTAAGGACAATAAAGTCAGGCATCCTGAAAGGGTGGTAGAAGCTTCTTATCTTCCTCTGCCTCGATACCAAGGCATGGACTGTGAAGTTAAAATGCAAACATATATCTAACACTCACAGACAAACACACATGTCTAACCTACTCTCAGGGGTCACATAATTGGATGCACTTCCTTGTTTATCGAAAGAGACGACCCTTCCAGATAATGTGTAGCAGGCTTATGTATGCAGACAGGGTTAAGCCGTTCAGTTACTGTTTGACAAAATGTTGGTGACGACTTAAGATTTCATTGCCTCTGAGCATGGTCCAACCATTAGTGCCAGGTGTACCTATTTCAGACCTCAGAAACAGCTCCTGGGGCGTTGGTCTGTACTTGAATGTTTTAGTGGCACACATTAAGATCTATTTGTACCGAGAAGCCTATGAATCATTTGAATGTGATATTGACACTTAACATCTTCTGACCCTTATGGGCTTAAATATCTCAGCAAAATAATATTTCGTTCACTATACACAGACACACAGATCACGCCATAATGACACAATGTCCTGCATGCCAAAGCAGAACAAGACTAACAGAGTACCCTGTTATTCCTTAACTATGGAGCAGGAAAAAGAATATATTAATGAGTGATAAGGGTTAGTAACACTTGTCTCAGGGCAAATGTATTCCTTTTTAATTGCTTACCTGTGTAGACAGGGATCTGAATTCTTCTTGGGTCTTTGCTGTGGGTTGTCAAGGCTTTGTTTGCTGGAGAGTCTAAGGAAGAAGCTGGAGGTGAATCTGGGTCCAATTTGCTTCTGGTTCTGGACCTTTGTATCACCACAATGAGCAGCCTCTTCCTTTCTTAGTCTGCCTGCTCTTGGTGCTATAGTAGATTCAGAATAAGACATTATATATTGGTCATTAAAATAATTGAGGCTAAATAGACTATTGAAGTGCTCCTAATTCCTGTGTCTTAAATATTGGGCGCCATGTGTGTTTGATGTGCATGTCACCTTTGTGTGCTTCTTCCTGTCGGTAGGCTGATGGGTGAGACTGCTGTACGGTTATGGTTTCATCATCATGATGATTCTCCTGCTTGAACCTTTCACCGAATGTTTCATCCTGCTGTTCTCTGGAAAAAACAAAGAACCCCCCCCCCAAGAAAGTCAAAAATCGAGGACAAAGACTTTCACTCATGCAGAAATGCTAAATATTTTCTGGCTCCAACCCATCAATAAGGCAGCTGGGGCAGTGAGTGCCTTGCTGAAAAGCATTTATAGTTAACACAAGGAGAAAATGTGAATCATACTGTATGGCACGTTCTGATTCCTAGGTCAGCATCAGATTTCTTGGGTTGATAGCACCATCATAACACTAGACAGATGTATCATAAGTTATCGGCCACGTTGTGCCTCAGTTATCAGAGGTGGGTAGTTAGAGTTACATTTACTCCGTTACATGTACTCAAGCAAATTTTTTGAGTAAATTGTGCTTGTCAGAGTAGTTTTAATGCATCATACTTTTACACTTATTTGAGTAATTTTTTTAGAGAAAAATCATTACTTTTACTCCACTAAATTTGGATACATGCATGCTTGCTACTTCGCTACTTATTTATTTATTTATTTATTTACCGCAGTCAAGCATCCACAAGACCCTGTTAGAACAGTATGCATTTAACTAGTTATGCTCGTTGCTATAGCCTGATGAAGACAAACCAAATTATGCACACAAAAGACAAACTACTCGTTTATTTAGTGTTTATTTCGACTATATGTAAAACAAGAAAAAATGAAATATGATTAAATTACACAATAATAAATAAATGAATGAATAACAGTAGTTAATAGTTACAGCCAAAGAAATTTTTTGAAACTCTTGTGGGAATAAGACAAAAAATGTATTTAATCCCATTATTGTGGATGTGACTGATGTAATGTTTCAACCACTTCCTCGGGTAAACCTGAAGAGGTGAACACACCTGTATCTAATAGGCCATGAATTATGAAACACAAATTATCTCCTAATTTGATTTGTTTGCCAAATCATAATTTAATATCAGGGACAACAAGTAATTAGATATTTTTAAACAATCTTTACTTATTGAAGTACTAACAAACTGGAATCCTAATGCAATATTTTGTGATCACACTTGATCGATACACACTAGGAATATTGTCCTGGTGTAAATGTGGTTATCTAATCAGGAGATGATGAGTTGTCATTTCATCACAAATAAATACAAATGTATGTTCACTTCTTTACCTTTACCTGAGGAAGACCATCTGAAATAACTCTAGTCACATCCACATCAAATAAAAGACTTGGGGAAAATTACCCAAAGTTACTCACTCAAGTAATATTTTTAGTAGTAGTAGTTATTTTGATGACCACTTTTACTTGAGTACTTGTTTTTGCAATGTAACAGTACTATTACTCGAGTACAGGTTTGGGCTACACTACACACCTCTGTTAATTATAATCCCCACAGTAACAATATGTACCTGTATCAGAAACCTAAAGATTAAAACACAAGCAGCTCATTCTGACAAATCACACTTTTTGTGGTCCCCACATGGGCCATAGCTCCGAGATGCACTTACACTTTTGAGGAGCTGCATAGGCTACGTGCATTGGCTCCATAGATAGACTGTACAAACACAAAGCATCAAACATATAGTATCTTGCCCCCCATTAAAATCATGGCTTTCCAGTCCCAGATAAGGTTGCAACTTTTGCTTTTATTATCGATTCATGCTTTTTTTCTTGATTAATCATTTTAAAGAATGCCAGAAAATTGTGAAAAATGTCCATTATATATTGCTTGAGCCCAGGTCTCATCTTGTGTTGTCCAACAAACAGTCCAAAACCCAAAGACATTCAGTTTACTATCATATGACAAAGAATCCTCACATTTGAAAACATATAGGCTAACCAGTAATGGTTTAATCAATTAATCATATCATAATGTTCAATGCAGAATTACATACACTATGCTCTTTCTCCTGCAATGTAATTTTTAACCCGGCAGATGTTTTAAATTAGTGCTAAAGGTATACTGAAGGAAAATCAAACAGCCATTCTCCCCTCATCTTATCAGATCAGCAGCGCTGGAATGATAAGCTGTGCTTATAAGCTGTGGTTATATAACAATTCGACTCTGCTCACTCCACACTTTCTCTTACAACCAGAGCACAGAGCTAACACACCCACTCACACAGTCACTAAAGCATGCATATGCACATTTACTGCTGCAACCCAACGCTGAACCCACGCTAGTGTGCCATCTGCAGAGCCGATGACACAAGAACAAATATGAGGCGGTTATCTGAACATGAATGTATTGAGTCACTGCAGCCTTTGTTCATTATCATATTAAATGACACCAATTATCTGTCACAGGACATTCCAGGATAACTTTCTCCCCTTTAATCATATTCAGCAGTTCATCAGCGGATGGAAATTGCTGCTTAGCATCCAGAATCTTTATCCCTATGGTGCTTTGTGTGATCACAAAGTAAAGCACGACCTTTCTTAATAAAATGGACCACCTCTACCTATCTCTATCCACCTTGCCTTCAGGGGCGACTCATTGTCCTGATTACAGCTTAATCTCTGTCAGGCCTGAGACATAAAAGCCTGACATGACACAACATGAGAGAAAAGCAGAGAGAGATATGAGGAGGGAGGGAGATCTTCAGGCTCTTCAGCTGCTACTTCAGTGCCAAAGACAACACGCCTTCCATGTGGATGGTACTGAGTGGTTTAATCCTACCTCTCCCGGAGGCAACAAAACAAAATCATATCACATCAAACCAATACGAGTGCTTGTAAACGAGTAGGAAACCATGTTTGGATAGTTGAACTAGTAAGTGATAGGCCTGTAACGATGGAGCATGAGTTGTTTAGACAGCACAAACTGAAACCTCACAGTTTACACTACAGTGGACATGTGTTCACCATTTGTTCTGTCAACCTATACACACACAGACATTGTTTTGTGTAACCACCCTTTGCCTTCAAAACAGCGTCAATTTTTCAAGTCACAAGAACAAAGTCAGATCCTTGCAAGTTTGGGCTGCATTTCTGCAAACAGAGTTGGGGATCTGGTCAGAAATAATGGTCTCCTAAATGCTGAGACGTACAGGAAGTTAGTTATTCATCATACAATACCATCAGGGAGGCATCTGATTGGCCCCAAATTTGTTCTGCAGCATGACAATGATGACAAACTTACAACAAAAAGTCGTTCAGAACTATCTTCAGCATAAAGAAGAACAAGGAGTCCAAGAAGTGAGCCTTGATCTCAACATCATCCAGTCTGTCTGGGATTTCATGAAAAGAGAGAAGCAACTGAGGCTGCCTAAATCCACAGAAGGACGTAGTGCGTAGTTCTCCAAGATCTTTACGCCAACTTACCTGCCAAGGTCCTTCAAAAACTATGTGAAAGTGTACCCAGAAGAATTAATGCTGTTTGAAGGCAAATGGCAGTCACACGAAATATTGATTTGATTTAGATTTTTCTTCTGTTTACTCACTTTTACTCACTTTTGTTATTGATAAATATAATCTACTTACATGTTTGAAAGCATTCTTACTTTACAGCATTTTTCCAATTATAATTCTGTTTGTGTGCTGATTTTCCTCCTAAACATGTTTATATGTTTTTAAATATTTTATCGGGCTGCATCTGAGGGCTGTTCTCATTATAGATTAATCAGATGATTATTTTTTGCCATAAATCGATTAATTATTGTCTGTCACAATTTCTCAGAATCCAAGAGCTTCTCCACAATACTTCCAGGTACCATCTAATGACTGTCGAAGAAACTGCAGTACAAGTATCCCCAGTTGGGAATCAACAAATCAATTGATATGCATAAAATGAACTTACAAGTTTGATAATCCATTAATGGTTTAATTAAGTCACGCAAAACATGCCAAACATGTTCTAGTTCCAATTTACTCAAATGTGAGGATTTCTCCATTTAATGTCCATTTTTTTTTATTTTCTAGCATGACATGATGATTATTTGAGAAAAATAACTGCATGTTATTTGGACTGTGTGAACAGTGGCTGTTTGTTTTGATGGTTTAGCGAGCGGGTGACTAATTGTTATCTTTGAAAGCCTCTTTGGGCTGCTTCATTATGTGCAGTCTGCCTCGTACAAGTATGCTGGTGTATTCTTCACTTGAGGTCAGCCTCACTGTGGGTGTGTGTCCATTTCTGCCAGATAACACTTATATAACCACAAGGATCTAGCCTGAACTACAGTGTGGGTGTGTACTCAACACTGACAGATGCATTTTGTTCCAAATACTGCCAAAGAAACACCCTAAAGAAACACCCTCAATTTCTTTTGAAGATTCATCCAAAGAAATCTTAATGACTTTGAAATAACTACATGAGTGATAACAAAAGGTGGCCAGGACAATGTGAGACTTGTTCTATTTGCTGCCACACCTTCGGTGTCTGTCAGACTTCCAGAAGAGCTGTAATCTTTGAACCTATAGATGGGTATAGGCTACAGTAGTTTAGAGGGTATTAGCAGGAGGATGTGCAGATAATCACTAGAGAGCTCTGGACATGCACAGGCAGCAGCACAGTGTATCTATCCATGGCAGATCTGTTAATCTGCAGGCATGGGTGTGCATGTATGAGCTTGCCTGCTAAGCCACTGAAGCTCAACTGCTCCAAAATACATCTACCTAATGATGCTGTTTTACAGTGTTAGTTAAGCCTACAACTATGTACTAACCTACATTTGTAAATGTAGGCTCAGGTATGCATGTTAGGGTAAAAAACTGGATACATAATGAATCCATGATACATAATATTACAGCACTGAGTCCATAAACCTACGTTCAGAACGTGCTTGGATATTTCCTATATTCAACCTCTGGAAAGTTAACAGGATCCCATTCAGGCCTACGTCAAGTTTTATTTAGATGACCATGTCACATCAAACCTTAAACATTTGGCAACTTGCTTAAACCAAGGCCACTGTTCATCGCCGTGACACCTAAGTAACCTTTATCCCAAAAAAGCATAATAAAACGTACTTCCACTTTCTTTAAAAGTTATTCCCGACTCCTTCTGCTACTGTCAAAGACAGTATGGTGGGCAGTGTCGAGCAGTGAACCAAGTGTACAATGTTAAACTGATGGAATAACTTAATGCCGAATTTACTAAAAGCAGGTCAAGAGTCGTGAGGTGTTTTTGTTTGGCTCTGAGAGACATATATGTTTCCAGACACGCGGTGCAACATTAAACATCCACATGTATGCACGCAGTTCGGCGTGTTTCTCTCTCCCTTCAAAACTACAGCTCGCGTCGCGGCTAAAAAGACTCCAGCAAGCAAACGGATATGAAAAAGTGCGTAACAACATTAAACAGCTCGACAAGAAGCACAACAAATACAGGATTTAAACACAGTTTAACCTACCGTGCAGTTGTATTCCGTGTTGCTCGTGCTGTCCTGTACAGAGGCGTAGCTGTATCTCCTCCTACAACTCTGAGCTCCAGCTCTCCTGCGTCACTTGTTGACATCCTATTTTAACCGGTTCGGTAAGCCTTCAGGATTCAGACGGACGGGACAATGCATCTTAAAAATGTTGTGTGGAATTTACATCAAACGTACCCGTTCATGTCAGTGTCACTGACAGGTGAGCGGCGGGACAAGTGCCACCATGAAAATACTGGCTGCGTCCCTTTCCAGAAAGTCCCCACCCGGTCATTTCCTTCTTAGGACACAAGACAAAGACTCAAGACACCCAAACCTTTCGATCAGCTACAAAGAGACTAATATCCCCAAACTATAATCAGAAATTACCGTGTTTTTGCAAATTTGTTTTATGCACAACCTTTAACACAAGCTCCTTTATAAATCACAAGATACACATGTGCAACCGTAATTCAGAAAACACAACACCACTCAAGTCATTATAACATTGTATTGCACTGAGGTGTGCACAGATTGGTTAGATAGGTGGTGCTTTATTCCAAGGAAGGAGTATATGTTCCTCAGAAATGAAACCATGTGACTTGTCTGATAAGTAGCCTAATCTAAAAGATCAATAAACAAGATGCATTCTGGAAGAATGAGTCAGGACGTTTAATTCAATCACCAACTGGGAGAAAGAAGTGAATTTAATCAAATCACCAGAATTATGGAATCACATGGCAATACATGGAAAACTACAAGATCATTAATTTAGAGAGAGTACTTTTGGAAAATTCAACTACATCATTTCTTTATAACATTGTTTTCCAAGTAAAGTATTCCAAGGATGCAACACCATGTTGCTGTGTGGGGAGATAGAAACCACACGTGTTATTTGTTCCTGTCCAGTTTTGCAGCAATATTGGACTTAAAATGAAGCTAGACACACTTTTTAACTGGACACTCTTTATGGGGCCCGAGCCATTATTATTTGGTAGAACACCACAGCTGATCTCACAACAAATTGTATATCTTGGGGTGTACAGGTCATATTAAAAATGTGTTTTCTTTTAGAAATCACTACTGTAAGGGATCACAATTTAACAAATAAAGAGTACAAAAAGAGACTATGTGGCAATAGATTTCTCTTTTGCGTTACAAAACAAGACAAACATGTTGGATGTTTTTTCTCTGTCAGACTTCCACACCCCTGCACATCACCTGCCAGAAACTCTTGACAGCTTTGGCTCAGTTTCTGCAAAACAGTGCCCTCTTCCTGTTCTGACCTATCTGACATATTTGCAGACGTAAAGAAGGCATTTTCTCCTTGTGTACAACGCAGGAAGTCTTGTTAGTGCTAAAATATAACAATCATTTAGGTTTCAAGCAGCAAAACAATGAGTATCTGCAAATCTGTGTTCGGTCCTACTGGCCTAAAACCTCACAAAAAATGAAGACTATGAATTTTGCAAGAAATTGTACCGCTTGTGTCTCCTCTATGTGGCAGTGGACCAAATAACTAACAGTAGAGGAAGGAACATTTTAGAGTGAGACTCAGCCTGAGCTGGACAACATTCTGCTGTCTTG
The DNA here is from genome assembly GCF_021292245.1 of Micropterus dolomieu. Taxonomy (NCBI): domain Eukaryota; kingdom Metazoa; phylum Chordata; class Actinopteri; order Centrarchiformes; family Centrarchidae; genus Micropterus; species Micropterus dolomieu. Next base: position 30,256,193 of record NC_060150.1, on the reverse strand, counting down.
GCTGTTACATGCTCCTCAGCATTAACAAGTGTCTCTCAATAACACACTGACACTAGATGGAAATGTAGGATATATAATAGCTGACTGTCTAAAACAGCAAGGCTACAGGGCAAAGCCCATATTCATAGTAACATTTAATGAATACACATGAATTCTAAAAAAAAAACAGTCTTGAAAAATACATTAACAGAAACTGCAAATTTTTAATCTAAATCCTGCAAAATGATCCACTTGAATTGCCATACCCTGATCCACTCAGTACACAATAAGAGAGTTTCCCCATACAGCTTAAAGAAGTTCACAGTCTGTATTCCTGTTCATCTCAGCTTATTAGCTTCAGATATACTGTGGAACAGAATGTCTGTGGATTTTCTCCCCCTGAACACTGGGGATCTTTTAATGGCCAGTATGACCAGGAGAAATAATTACAGTAACTCTTCTTTTAAGTCAGACTTTTAGTGAGCCTATCCTTTTATTGAATTCGCCTGGAATTTTAACAATGAAATTTATCCTGTTCCACAAATCCAGACAATAACTTACATTTTTAATTATTGTTACTTACAAACTGATATTGATATGTACTAAAAAGAGGCCGATACAATGATAAAATAGATTGAGGAGATGCTTGGTTTAGGTGACTGAACTAGTCTGTTGTCTGATCGAGGTGCAATTTAAAAGGCAACCAGGGGAGGTCAGTGTTGCTTTACAGGAAAAACCCCACAACGTTCGTATGACAGATATGGCAGCGGTTCAGTGATGCAACTTGACAAAATAATTTAATCTAGTTGATCATAATTATATAATTATTATATTATAGTTATGACGTTTTATTACAGTATAATTACATTAAAATAGTTGTAGGCAAAATCTGACAACTTCATTAATATTAGTTGTGTATGGGTGCAGATATCAGAATCAGGATCAGAATCCGCTTTATTGCCAGGTATGTGTACACATACGCGGAATTCGACTCAGGATTGTACATTGCTCACGATGTGCTTACTCGTACAAAAATACCATAAACCAATTATAAAATAATAATAAAATAAAATCAGACACAAACTACAGTATAGACAACACTAACATACACACCATGAACAAAACAATATAAACATGTCTGTTATAATAAAAAAAAATATCTATGGTTCAAATCGGCCCTTCTGTACATAAGTAGCCTGCTATACCTTTCCATATCTTACATTTTAATGTCTCCATTTCATGCAGTAAAACATGGTTTCAGCCTGCGCAGTAATTCGGTAAACATAATCCATTCTCAGTGGTTTGGAGAAACTCTATCACCCCCCCACCCCACCCCTCCTCCCACAGAGGATGCAGGACAGTGCGAGTGGTCCTGAGCTCTGACTCCTGATGGCATAGACAAGTGGCCGCGATCATCACGTGGACAGTCAGAAATCACGCTGCGGGATCCGATTTCTGTTCCTTTTTTAATCCCTGGCGTTTCCCTCCAAATCCTTCGCACATTTTGTCTCATAAGACCATGACGGAACTCGGACTTGCACGTTTGGGATAATTTTAATAATGGTTCGCTTCAAATGTACATTTCCACGGAGCTGCAGCTGAGGTTATATTCAAAGTCCGACTGGATTCTCACAGCGTGATGGATACAAATGAGTCCGCAGTACTGAAACTTTTTGTTGTTGGGATTTTGGGTGAGTATGATTGATTTTCCTTTTTTTATTTTTATTTTCAGAACACGTTAACGTCTTAAAACCTTCCCCCACAACGCTAAACTCCATCAATAGGTTGACATGTCATAGTATCACACTAAAGCCCTGCGTGTTAAGTAGCTTTTGCACACTTTCCCACTATAGTCAGATATCTAATGCAGCAGTAAATTATTTCGTGCTCTTCTACAAGTGCTCAAGCTGATTACTGTTTATTCACAGCTGCAAATTGCATGCCATGCATCTATATATAAGGCACTATATGCCGCTCAACACTGCCTGAGTGTGTTAGGCTGCAAAGTGCACATAATTAGGATTACTAAGAAGTATCAGGAACATCAATCACATCCCACAGCACATGCACTGAATGGGGAATATACAGTGCTGTACCAGGGCATCACGCCCCAGTGGATAGACCTGACCTATATCGTGGCCAATGGGAATTTCTGGATCTGGCTCATTAACTGGTGGTGCAAGGATGAAATCATGTATGAAATTATGTTTCATGTGGTTGTGGCTGATGAATCCACTGCTGAAAGGCATACACCAGTTTAACAGTTGTTGTGATTAAGATGTTTACAGTTTGTACTGTGTCCTGCTCCATATCAATGCCAGAGTGATGCTGGGCATTGATTGAGATGAGTCAAAGAGGAATTTAGATAATCTGCTGTTGTTACTAGAAGCCCTATGATGTCCTACTACCTACTGTAGTAGTAGTAGCAGTATCAACAGAGCTGAAGCAGTGCTATGACTCAGTGATGAAGAGGAGTTCATATATTGAGCTGGTTTTCGGCACAGTGACTCTTTGCAAGATCTAGTTAAACAGGCTCCTAAGAGAGCAGTTGTCAAGCTGATATTTGGTCTTGTTGCCATCTGGTCTAAAGTTGAGTGAAATTCCCTGCCTTCCTCCCATGTCGACACACAAGCCAGGTGATACAGGGTTTCAATTTCAAGGTCTATGTGGTTCAGTAAAGACCTGAGTACGTAAACCTGAAGGGAGATAAATGACAAATGCATGGATCCACCATGCTTTAGGGAGTCCTTTTACTAGATTTTATGGCTACAGTAGACAGGAGGATGTGGTCTATGTCTGGCCAAGACCTTCAGCCTGAACTCCACTGGATCTATGCAACATAACAGCACTGTATGGCAAGCAGAAAAAAAGCTTAGACTGAGGATTTATGCTCAGTCTCTCAAAATGCTGATTCTAGTGTGACGGCAAACAGGTGAAAAAAAGATTTATGTGCAATCAAACTGTCTCTCATATGTGTTTTGGGTGTCCAAAAATGACAAGTGGGGTGATTTCACTGCAGCTGCTTTGATCAAAGCAATGAAAAGGTTATATCCCAATGCTGGAAAAACATGCAGCAGTGGTTTCCTGTGATAGCTCTTGTCTAGACGGAAAGAGTTTCCCATTAAGATCCCCATTGGGAAGAAGAAAGATGCAGACCTAATTAAAATCAAACCAAGTCGTTCGGATTTGTTACATTCAGGCTAAGACCACTGTGGTTTATGCAGTACAAGGTCCCCATCTACATGGCGGAAAAAAGAGCGATTCCCACTGACTGAAGCATCTGCTTACCCCAATAAACAGCTATTTATACACTCTCACAGCAAGGGATAATGCCTTGAGGTTCTTCTGTTCCACTGCCATCTGAAAAAAAAAACCATTGTTGTGAAAACATGATTTTGTGCTTTTTGTAAAATGATATTCAAAGACCTGTGGTGAGATTTCAGTGGGTTGAGTTCATTTCGGTGCATGTGGCTGATATTGGATGTTGTTATACACGGTGGTGTTTATCACCTGCACGTTCTAGGAATGAAATGCTTTCAAGTTTAGTAATCAAGGCAAATCATTTGCAAAGTGAAAAAAAGTGAGATGTTACTTTTGGTTAGACATCAGGAACAGGGCTGAGTGTGATTTTACACTATTCTGGTTTTGCCAAAGTGCAACATCAATTAACAAAGTGATCAGTTTACATTTGTATTTTCATATTTTCATTTGTTCAGCCAAAAGGAGAAATCTGCTATTTTTCTAATTGTCACCAAATCCAACAATGAATTTATGATATAAACAAGTATTGTCTGTGTATCCAAAGCCTGATATATCTTGTTCCTCTGAGCCATAGATCTCCATTGTTATTAAAAAACTATAAACAACACATCAATCAACCACACTGGGCGACATGTTTCTTCATCACCATGAACACCCACACTGTTTTTATTTTTAACTCAGTCCCACATACACCGTCCAGCTATTGTAAATAAATCCAACACTGAAAGTAGTCCCCACCACATGCCCTATTTAATCCCATTTGAGTAACATTTTAATACATTACATTCTTTACACGTTTACAATCTATAACTTTGTCATCCTGATTGTCCATACTGTAATGTTATTATGTTGGTCTATTCTGTATACACAACATCTTATTGCAAGTTTGTCCATCCTGGGAGAAGGATTCCTCGTTTGTTGATCTTTTTGAGGATTCAGACATCAGAACCATGAATCTTCAAATTTGTAAAAATTGTCATATGTAATTGAAGTTCCTTTCGTTGCTTGTGAAAATTGGATGTTTTGGAGATTGGTTTTCACAGGAGAGTGACAATTTGATATTTCTCCAGCTGTTTTAAAAAATATTTTGAAAGAAAGGATGTATTCATGACATTTACGACTAGGCTTGGGTCTGAGTGTAACAGACAGGGGAAGTACGGAGAAACAGAGAGACAAAAAATAATGAAATATTGCAAGCCTTATTCTTTAAACTATACTCAGTTACAATAACACCCAGATGTGTGATCAAAAGATACATGGAGTCAGAGGAGTGATGTCTAGTCAGAATTGAGAAAATCTGCCACCTACCACCAGGTTAGAAATTTTAATAAAAGTTGCAAAAAGGTCTCTGGTATTCACTATACTTACTTACAAATGAGGAAACAGCTAAATATCATAAGAATATCTGTGATTTTGTCCAGACTATAGATTGTACTTGGTTTATTCTGCCATGCTAGGCTTTTTAAGCATTCGGATGTGCACTTTATACATATATAGTTAAACAGGTAAAGCATGACGCTGACTCACAGACACTGTTACATTCGAGCTTCCACCATTACTCAACTGCAGTGCAAGCATGTTAAGAACATTATAAATAATTCAGTTTCCTGTTAAAGATTCATGCATCAGAAGGGGCTTGAACTTTGTCTCTTCACTTGTCCCACTCATATCAATGTCTAATGCTGAGTTCTTGCTGACTCCAAATCACAGAGTGTTACTAAGCACCATATGGTCAACAGATTGCAGAGGAGTTTTACAGTTTATATAGTAAATGGTAATGGTCTGTATTTGCATATTACCTTTCGATTCTTTGAGACCACTCAAAGTGGTCTCACCACGTCACATTCAGCCATTCACACACACATATGTGGCAACCACTGGAAGTTTTTGGGTTCAGTATCTTGAAATGGGGGGATCGAACCACCAACCATCGGGTTAGTGGATGACCGCTCTCCCCACTGAGCCATAGACGCCCCAGATGCGCCTACTTGCTTATTGCCTTTCTGTTATGACTAGTAATCCAGCTGACCTTTCCTTATATAAAGGTTTGAGGAAAAAGTTATTTGAAGCTGCTGTCTGCTTCCATCAGTTTAGATTAGAGCTTATCTCACACACCGCAAATAATGTTGTTACATTACAAATATACTTTCTATTTGTATAAACTGTGAAATAATTAACTAAACATGGGGCTCAAGGAATACCTACACAAAGATTCAGTATTCTGATATGAATTGTATTAATGCAGCAAACTAGAGGTGTAATATAAAATTCAGTCATAACTATTTTGATGGTTGATGAATCGTTTATGTCATTTTTATTAAGCAAAAATGCCAGACATTCATTGGTGTCAACAGAGTTGGAACATGACGGTAGTTAGTTGACTCCTTATATCAGACTATAGGAGATCTTGACAGAGGGCAAGTGGGTTTTCTGCCGAAGACCAGTCAGATTTCCAGAGAATAGTATAGATGGTAATGAGCACCATTAGACCAAGCGCTGAACTGAATGTATAACTCAACACTGAGTCTGAAGACTGAAATTAATAGATGATAGACTGAAAATAGTTAAGTTGAGGACAGGCGAGGGACACTTAATGATCGGAAGTCACATTATTCACAGAAGACAAAATTGTTTTGGTCATGCAGCCAAAAAGTAATTTTCCACTTAAGTTAGTTTAAATGACAGCATCAGAGACATAATGTAATGAGTTGAAGCCGTCGGATGAATTAAATGAGGATCATACCCAACACTTTCATATCTATCTCGGTTTATCAGTCTGTTAAACAGTTATCCACTGCACCCTGAGTGCGTCTGCATCAGCTGCAACAAGTTGTCAAAACATCACAGGAATCATTTACAAAGCTTTTTGATGCTTTTTGTTTGAAACTGTCCTTTGTGAGTCCAACAGTGTTATAGGAGAGCATGCTTAATCAATGAAGTCCTGTTTTAATATGTTAGGGTTTTAAGTAGAGTACACCATTGTAAAGAGGATGGTCCAAAAACCTTTATTTTTAAAAAGTGAACGTTCAATCACCCACCCTAATGGATTACAATTTGAAAGATCAGTCATTAGATACCAGTTACTAATCACAGCTAGGGCTGCAGCTAACGATGATTTTAGTATTCGAAGCTTCCATAGATTCTTTCAACGATTCATCGATGCGTCGTTTAAAAAGTACTTTTGCTTGGCGGCGGCGCCCCCCCCCCAACGGGATCAGCTGTGCACATTTATAGGTGATAGATATTTATTGGTCCTTTCGGAAATTCATAGCGTGTCATACAGTAAACATCAGACCAACAACCAGACATCTGCTTTACAAACACAAACATCACCCGAGTGCTATACAAGTTATACTAAAGGCTCATGCAGACTACATGACTTTCAGCGTCAGCCGATGGCCGTGCCACACTACACAACTTGCCGTCATGTGACGGGAGTCTTGAAGTTGTTGTGGCGTTCACACTACGGTGACAGGGGGTCACACACTACACAAGCTGACAGCGGCTGTGTCACCAGACGTTGGGCTCCAAACCACGTTTTGCAAAGAAAACACATGTGAATTGCGAAACAGGAAATGAGCGATCCTGCACACGAAACAGCTGTTTGTTATTATAAAGATGGCAATTATAAAGACAAAGAATATGGGTGAAAGGACGGATTAGCATACGCAGGTAGCAGGGATTGTCTGAGCTACAGAGAGAGCTGGAGGTGAGTTAAAAGGTGCAGCTCCCGACACCCAGTTAACAAATGACTGTGATGTTACAACTCACGTCCCAAAAAAGGAGAACAGCAAACGCACTTGTGTACATTTTCAGCTGAGGTCTGCGGCTTACTTTGGCTTCAACTCAACAATCAATCATGATTTCAGTTAAATGCTAAAGTTGCTGTTATCTTGTCTGTGGTCCGCTGGCAGAACACGGGGTGCTTTCTGATCAGCTGCCGTCGTGCTGTTGCCGAGGTAACATAAGTTTCGTTTTATGGTGGACGGACGGTAACATTACAGAGTTGTTGTTTTCTTTAGCTTGAAATAATCCCATACTTTGGACACTTTCTTCTTTGCCGCTCGCTATTTTCTCTCTCTTCCTCCACTTTGCAAACAGCGCAATTATAATCACGTCATGTTCACAGCATAAGCGCAATGTGCGACAGTAATAAATGTCCGTGCGAAACAGTGTGCTGTATAGTTATATGGATTAAACGAAGAGTCGATGCAAAGAATTTGCATTAGAAATCGATTTAATCGATGAATTGTTTCAGCCCTAATCACAGCAATGCTCTGTTACATGACATGAGTTTAAAGAGAGTTTGAAAGATGGTTGATATTAGTTTGGTCTCTGTGTTCTGTGGACAGATTGCTCTTCTATATGCTAGCTTGGCTATATGCTTTGAGATCTTGCTAACATCACTGATAACCCTACATTTAGGTAGAGCAGTTATTTCCAATTCGGAGGGTTGGTAAACAGCTTCATTGTGATGACGGCACATCTGGAGAGCTAACAAAGCTAACATTAAGCTAGCTGTTTATAGTTAGCTGTTTATAGTTAGTAAGTACATTTAAACTGGAGGCTGGCTGCTTGTTAAACTATAAAGTCATGTTTTGTGTTTCTAAATAAATACAGAAGATGGATGTGTGGGTGTCAAAGCTTTAGAGTTGTTTATAGACACCTGCAAGCAATGTAACTAATTACTCTTACTGTTAAATCATCAAGTACAATGTAATATGTAATGAGTAATATGTAATGAGTAATTGATGACATTTTTCAAGTAATTGTCAGTTTAATGATTCTGATTGATGATTGTGTTTTAGAACTAATTCAGCCATCAGACAGTGTATTTATTCATGCATAGACTTTACTTTATTAAATGCAACCACATAACTTGGTAATTACAAGGTGAGCGATCAGCCAAATTAATACTGTGGAAAGCAAAATGTTCAAGTGTTGTTGCAGTTCTCTGTGGTATTGGACCGTAACAAAGATGTCAATTAAGGTCTTTGTTCATTAACGCCCTTCTGTCCTCACAGTCTCTGATGCAGTGTTGCTATTTAAATTTGTGATTCTGTCACAGTGTGTCAGGGTTTCTGCATACCAAACTGTCTCTCTGTGTGTCTGTCTCCCTCTTTTCCTCCTCTACTGTCCTTTCTCTTTCGCCTTTTTGTCTCTCAGACAGGCAGATGAACAGCTTGTTGGCACTGTCACTGTCTCCAAGGCAGGGGACTTTGGCACTGCTGGTAAAACCACTGACAGAAATAAAGTAAATTGCTTGCTTAGCTCTGTTTGTCAAAGCAGAGCTAACCATTGATTGAATTGTTTGCTTGTATGTGATTAGATACTATATGTACCAGTTCCAATCCTAAATTATTTTGATAGAAACTGGGAGGATGATACATCTCATCACTGAGTCACCGCATTTTCTAAATTACACTGAATTTTACCATCCCTGTATACATACAACTTTCTGTAAGTGTGTATCAGACTTTGTGGTCTATCTACAGCATCTGTATATCTTTCCATTTGCAGATCCATCACATCCTTGATGAGATTGTGGCCAAAGTTGGAGTGATAATGCATTCCTCTGCTGTGCTATGACTTTAATCACACAGATCGTGCCAAGGGACTGTAATGAACGGCCAGAACAAGTTGACATATTTATTACAGATCAGCTGTGTGGGGGGGACAGCATCACTCACAGTGTTTACTGCTGCTGTGTTTCATCAAGTTCGTACATTTAAGGAAAAGTGTATCAATTTTATCTGTCATTTTGACGAAAGTTGGCAGAAAATTGAGGTAGAATGAGTGTTTGTCGAAAACTTATATCATGGTAGCAGGTGTCCTGCAATTGCACTGAGCCAAGCCTGAATTTAAACAGCTTACCGTATTCATGTGAGAAGAAAATGTAACCCATTTCAATTGAACCTTTAAATTTACAGCGTTGTCTTTTTCTGCGTAGCCATGCAACCGTTACTCCTGTCAGAGGCATGTGGTGTTTTTCTAAAAGACTAAATAAAGTGGATAAGCCTGCCATGGTGTTATTCCAAACAACAAATGTTTGCTTTTTGTTGGATGCAAGAAATCAAGTGGAGGTTGTTTTTGTGGTTTGTCAAAGAGGGGATGAAACAGAGTGGCTTTAGGACGTTTTTGGCTTTTATATTTTGGAATCAAACACTTGTCCGGAGCATGCAGGAATACTGATGAAAGCCTGAATTGCATTGCCTCTCTAATGTTTCTTTTCCAGTTGATTATCTTTGCGAACAAAGAACAATTGGGAATTTATAAAGTGGGTTGATTCTGCTAATTCACTGTGCTGTAATCGCATCCGGACTCCTTATCTATTGCCAACAGCTTGCACTGTGCATGAGTGTGAGAAATGTTTATGCTCATATGAATACACATATTCACAAAAACAAGAGCAAAAAAACATTTTTAATGACTATTTCATTGAAATGCTCCACCACAGACAAAATGATCATGAAATGCTCGGCGCAGCAGATTCAGCAATCCCCACAAACAAGCCATGATACCTCATAGACAGATGGATTCGCTCCACAGGGGCCTATTCAGCTTGGCTGTAATTTTCTTCTCCACATGGTAAATGGGCTGCATTTAAATAGAGCCACTATCCCAAAAGCCCTTCACGGAACTTCTCATTCACCCACAACGTGCTGTCAAATCAACAATCTGACAAGCTGATCTGCTCCATCACCTGAGCTGCTGTCGCCCTACATGCATATAAACAGTGTAGCAGGTTAACAAAGGAGCATTTCTCTTGGGAATGTCCCCCATTATGGATTCACTCTTCTCCGCCACAGGCCTCCTGTCTATCTTCTTCATGGTCATCCATTACTCCACCTCTTCGCCTTCCCCTCTTCCTGCTTTTGTTCAACAAGTACCCAGAGTTCCCCTCTGTCTTGCACATCTGTGTCATTCTCCATTCTCCCCCCTCCTTGACCTCTAGATCCGCCACCATGGAAGACTCGACTCTGACAGGAACAGCCTGGACACTTACACTCAGGCCTGAGAGAAGGGAAAGTCCTCCTGGGTTACGGGAAGCAAAGAAGAGATACTGTTCTTCATTGTGGTTTAATTATTTGACAGAGAATCAGAGGCTACATGCACTAAACCATAAGAATGAAGTATTTGCCTTTACTGCACAACATTCACCCTCTAGGTTTACCCCCTCTGTCCTTTTTCCAACTTCAGACTTTTTCTCTCCACGTACTTCAGTTTCCATCACAGAGTTTCTGAATTATTTCTGTTCGCATCACCTGGCACATCAGCTGGTAGGTGAATAATAATCACTCAGCAGTCAATCACTGTGGCCTTTCCTCACTATGAATTCCACAGACTCGTCTTTATGAGGACTGTGTGAGAATAGAAGCTGATCACGTAGTTTCCACTCTCAGTTTTCTCATGTATAATGGCAAGTAGTTGCTTTTGTCTGTGAGCAAAACAACTCAAACTAAAGACATTTTTTAAAAAAGAAGTCACATTGTGTGTCTGGAAGGGCCGTCTCTCCGGTGGCTGTGTGCATTTACAGAAATGTGATAGACATCCAAAGCTTTTCATCATGGCCGAGGCTTCAGAGCAGCAGCAGCAGCAGACTGCTGGTAGTGACGGTTGACTGAGGAGAAATTAAAATTTAAATGTCTCTTCTTAGCATCGGTCCTCTCATCCAATGGCAGATGTCTCACCTGTCATCAATATCCAGTTTAAAAAGGATGTTCCTAATCTGTAAACTTGTAATATTTGTTGGATATAAGCAGTTAAAAAAGTTGTCAAAGCAGAGCTATCCAGATTGCTTTCACATGCAGAAAAAAACCATTAGTGCTGCCCTTCATACGGGGTACCAGCAGGGTCTTACAAGTATTTAAAAAGTCTTAAATTTCATATTCCAAAAATAGGCCAATGTATTAAATGTCATTTACCAAGATCTTAAATTTGTTCTTGTCCTTCCGTAGGATTAATTAAATGCCATAATGTCATAATTAAAAACTTTTTATGTGTGTGACTTTATAATTTCTTCATTTGGTGGGACTCTGATGTTGTAGGGCAGTACAGGTAATGTTACTGTTTACGTCAGTGTTCAGCTTTATGCTCTGGACTGTGGAGTGTTCGTGGTGCACGAGCTCTGGCATCCAAGCTCTGGTGCGAATCATTCAGTTGTTAGGAAAGAAAACAAAACGTCTCTGACGTACTACTAACAATGCTAACGCTAGCTCATCGCCTGAGAATGGGAAAGTGTCTGAAATTCAGAAAGCCAGAGACACGGACAAGTGGCGGTTGAGGCCGAGGACAGTGGCGCTCACACTTTGAAACAGCGGAGCTGGAAGAGCCGCCTGCAGGTTCCAGTGAGTGTTACAACAGCAACGGAGAGACAGTTGTGTATGAAACGAGGACGGTGTGTGTCGGCGTTGCGCCAATGTTGTAGGGTAACGTTATGTGAATGGAAACATCCGACATGCTAACGCACATTAAACTTACATCATCCAGATGCGCCGATCACTGGGACGAGGAAAAAACAAACCGGAGCCCAGCTCCTTATCCCCGCTGCTTTCAAGCCAATACTATATAATACTATATTTCAAACATCATTAAGATGCACAAACCGAACAGGATGAATAATCACTGAAGCAATTGGCATATTATATTATATTATCTGGCTAAGGTGTAACTAATTGTAACAACTCATACTGCACAATTTGTTAGTATTTTTGATTTCACCCCTTAAGAGTTCTTAGTGCACAAATATTAAATTCATTTCATAGGTGTAATTTACGCTGGGGACATGTCTCCATTACTTTTTTAAAGCATTTGTTAAATATGTTCGGAATAATGGCTTGAAACAAAAAATGTTTAAAAAAACCCAAATGAAGAAAGATTTATTTGCACAAGAAGATAACATGCAATGCCATTTAAATATAGAAGAAACAAATGTGGATTGTCCAAAAAAGGTTTCTTAAGCAAAGAAAACAAGCTGCTGAGTAATGCATTATATTCTGTTTGAATTGTCATCTGAATCACTTTATATAAATGAAGACAATTGTACCATAAATTGGTGCAGAAAATGTCTCCAGAATGCAGGAAATTAAGTGTTTAGTGCTCAGACCCCCAGACCCCCATTTATATATTTCAGCATTGAATATTTAATCAAAATAGTGTTAAAATATCTTCTTGTCTTGTTCTTGTGAACCCAATATTGTAAATTGTGCATGTGAGCTAAGTGTATCGTCACACCCCTAATTTGAACCCCTATGTCCCCACCACTTTTCAACACAAAGTGACGTCCTTGATTCATATCAAAGTACAAACACACCCCAAAAAGCTATAGTGTGTTAAATATTAATGTATTATAATAAAATGCAACTTTCTAAATAACTTTCTCTGGCATTAAAATTCATACAGATTTTGCAGTGAAGTTGGTATTAAATTTTATCCAAGGTGCTATTAAAAAGGTCTTAAATTTAACTTTGAGAATCCTGGGGGTATCTTGTCATAACACCCACTGGAAAGGTTGTTTTTTTTTTAATTAGTAGTAGATGAAGATTTAATCCTGACTGTTATCCTGTTTCAGCGTTGACTCTGAAACTGCATTGACAAAGAAACTTACATACAGGATCTACAGGTGCTTGTCATATATTTAGAATATCATCAAAAAGTTGATTTATTTCAGTAATTCCATTCAAAAAGTGAAACTTGTATAATGTATACATTCATTCCACACAGACTGATATATTTCAAATGTTCATTCCTTTTAATTTTGATGATTATAACTGACAACTAATGAAAACCCCAAAATCAGTATCTCAGAAAATTAGAATATTGTGAAAAGGTTCAATATTGAAGACACCTGGTACCACACTCTAATCAGCTAATTAACTCAAAACACCTGCAAAGGCCTTTAAATGGCCTCTCAGTCTAGTTCTGTAGGCAACACAATCATGGGGAAGACTGCTGACTTGACAGCTGTCCAAAAGACGGCCATTGACACCTTGCACAAGGAGGGCAAGACACAAAAGGTCATTGCTAAAGAGGCTGGCTGTTCACAGAACTCTGTGTCCAAGCACATTAATAGAGAGGCGAAGGGAAGGAAAAGAGGCGGTAGAATAAAGTGTACAAGCAATAGAGATAACTGCACCCTGGAGAGGATTGTGAAACAAAAGCCATTCAAAAATGTGGGGGAGATTCACAAAGAGTGGACTGCAGCTGGAGTCAGTGCTTCAAGAACCACCACGCACAGACGTATGCAAGACATGGGTTTCAGCTGTCGCATTTCTTGTGTCAAGCCATTCTTGAACAAGACATAGCGTCTCGCCTGGGTTAAAGACAAAAAGGACTGGACTGCTGCTGAGTGGTCCAAAGTTATGTTCTCTGATGAAAGTAAATTTTGCATTTCCTTTGGAAATCAAGGTCCCAGACTCTGGAGGAAGAGGAGAGGCACAGAATCCACGTTGCTTGAAGTCCAGTGTAAAGTTTCCACAGTCAGTGATGGTTTGGGGCCATATCATCTGCTGGTAATTACTCAGGATGATACACAATGAGGTCGACCATTTAATTTGGAAGATGTTGAAGGTTAAAATGAAGGTGTCCCTTCAATATTTGATATGAGCCAGTCGGAATCATTAGAGGGAGAGAAACTGTATTTCTCTCTTATAAATGTTTATTGGTCTGTGCCAGTGAAGAGTTTTGTTCCCCATGATAGCCTAAATGCTGGGTCAGAGGATTTTCAACCCTGAGAAGAAAATGTATTTTGGGGGATAACAATGGACCATTCCAATTTTTGGATAACAATAGAAAAAATACAAGCTATTGAAGTGGTATAAAATTTAATCAGCAGTTTCATTACAAAAATATTGGTACTTCCAAAACTTTTACCAGTCAAACTCTAATAAGTATAAATGAGTTAGTTCAGGCACCATAAACACAATATGTCTACTCTAATAGCTTATTATTAGTTTAAATATGGCCAATTTCTCATATTGAGCAAGACTTTGACTCAAGTCACATACAAGATTTAATTTTACTTGCTGTTGTACAAAGATATGATTAACAACTGGAATTTCAAATAAATCTCGTAAATACTGTCACCCAACAGTTTTGTTCTTTTATAACATTCAACGAGCAGAGATCTGCTCTCATAAACTAACAACAATTTGTAGTGCTGCTCTGCAACCTAACATGAACCGGGCAGGTCAGTGTTTCTATCACGACAACATCCTCTCCTTGTTTTGTCAGCTGAGAACCTCACAGTGGCCACTTATGTTTGCCATTTTCCTGTCAACGAGCTGATTTTGATACATTATCAGTTTCATAAATAAATAAGATCAGAGTAAACTTTTAAGCCAAAGAAAAAATAAACTACCTCAAGCAGGAGGGGAGATAAGTTGCAACATCCTCTGCATGACAGGAAGAATTTTTTAAATTACATTTGTTACTTAATTTAATTAAAGTAATGATATGAAGGTCACACAACTAATTTAACAGTGGTACTGATGGATACATGTGTTGAAGCATTTTTCAGATGTAAAATTATGTTACATCTGCTTGCTCCCCGTGGGCCAACATCACTCTCTTTAGCACCTGACACTCACTTTAACTCTGCTTCTGATTGCTAAAAGGCTTTCTATTCATTTGTGTGGGAGTGACAATATTCTTTAAAAGCATTCTCCCTTTTAACAATCAGACTCAGTGACCTCAGTCATATATGGTCAGTCATTGTCTTAGGAGCTATGAGTTCCCCTGTATCTGAGAGGAGAAAGAACAACAAAGAAAGGAGTAATTTTACCCTTGTAAAAGCAGACATGATTTTTTATTTTGGATCCTCTTGCTTGCCTCTGGAGTATTTATATATATTGAAGTTGTTTTATTATTGTCAAATTCTTGCCTATACTGATAATGATTTCTGCAAAAAATCATCTCGCCTCACAAATATCTCATTTGACCTCTACTCTAAAATAAGGTATCCATTCTAGTCCTTTGCTTCCTTCTGGCTTGCTGAGATGCCATCTGCAATGCAAAAAAAATAAACATTTCCTTCAGAGGTCAGTGTTCTTATTGATCTAGCTTGCTTGCTATTTCTGCAGCTGGTGAACATAGTGGGGTGGCTCAAAAGCCAAGACCTCAGTGATCTTCAAAGTATCTCCAATGAACGGACAGGGAGGTTCAGTTATTATTCATGAATGCTGAGTGGTGCTTGCAGATGAAAATGAGTTTCAAATTTATTCGGATATGCAGAGTTTTTCCTCCATTCACCTCACATGTCCTCAGTTTGTTCCAAAATTATTGCTAGTGTATGTACAACAACATAACTGCTGCTCATGAATGACATAACCGAGGTACTGAACTGCAAGAAATACTGTGCGGCTCTTGTCATTAATTTGTCCAAAGCTTTGTACGGAAGCCCTGAGAGGCAAGTGAGGAAAAAAACCAATCTGGTGATAAATTTATTGAGTCTAATAGTTTTCTGTCCTGTGTTTATGATTTAAGAACAGATTTTGGTGTTCTGCTCTTGATGAATGCATGTACCAGCTTTCTATGTGTGTTGACTTTGGACATTTTTTACTTTGTTCAGGCGCCACTGTTAACAGGCAAACTGCTGCTCTGTCTTTTGGGTGTTGCTGAGGTGCTGAGGGTAATGATTGAGATGCGGTCTGACTAATGTTTGCGTTAGTCATACAATGATTTTTTCACACTTTAGTTACTGTGTTACCTTGTGGTCGCAGGCAGGTATAGGTGTGACTAAACATTTGGGAGGATTATACAACTCTGCCCTAAAAATATTAAACAAAAGGTGAATTACATCACATCATTGTCATGTCCTGAGAGATCTGAACATGCTAGGTTTTGACAACTACATTGCATTTGCAAACACAAACCTTATTAGGAAGTGTCTGCATGGACAGACTTCTCAGGCTCTCTGTGACATGGTACAGCTATTAAAGGCCGTTGGATTGTCAACTAGGAATTAAACTGCAGGGAATTGTAAAATATCTTACTGTATGATAATGCAATGCAAAAAGGCACACCGTGATAGCAACTGTCGAAAGAAAAAGCCGAATCTCGAATTTAGAAATCCTGGCCAGACACATCTTTTAGATGCCAAAAAGAGGACATGTTCGGGAAAAAGAGGATGTGTGGTCACTAGGGTTGGATATGGTTTAAAATTGTACGATACCAGTACCAAAACCAGTACCCTTGAAGTGATACACATATGCAATATGCAATAGAGTACTTCATTCGATACCTTGAGCAAAATGCCACCTGTTGAAGCCATAGTAGTTGATTGGTATTATTATTATTGTTGCTGTTATAGACACGCACACTGATCTATTTACTTTTCTTTTTTTATTATTTGAAATAAGTTATAAATATAAAAATATTGGAAACTTGTATCAAAACGCGCCACATCCTATTCAGATCATCTACACCTGTATAATCAGAGGACAGCTTGGCAGGTGTTTATGTAGATATGATAGAGAGGAGGAGTAAAATAGTTTATTGACCACTGTCAGTTGTGGAAAAGGAATATTTTAAGTTAAGTTTTTGATCCTTTGTTGAAAGTCAACCATGAACAATAATTGTATTAACTCTGGATCAATAAATCTTGAAGAACTGAACTGAAATATCTCTGCAAGTGCTTTTTTCTTTAGTGGCGAGTCGCAAACCTCCTCTAAAAACTAAAGAAGCAAGCAAAGGAATAGAAAGCCTGCACATCCAGCTGATCACACCGACTGCATCTGACAACAGCTGATGCAATGCTGCGCCACAAAAGCGTTAAATTGGTATGATGGAAGGGTGTGATCAATTGGTGATGTGAAGCAAAAATAAAATTTACAGAGTAGTGTTATAAGATATCAGGAAATAAAACAAACAAAAAGCTAAGTTTGTGGTGAGAAACTTGCAGCAGTGACAAACATGCATAAGACCACAGCTGGTGCTGGTGCTAACAAGCGCCATGTGGGCACATAGTGGGCATAAAGTTTTTTTCCCTCGATATGGTTACAAAAATGATTGATTGCAGTACACGTTTGACGGGAGAAGTTTCCATCCCTAATTGTCATCCTATTGTTGTGTGACAGTTGTCTTAACCTGTCTAAATAAAGTGAAACTAGACTAACTGTTACAGCCACATTAGCTGTGAGGCTGAACTTTGGCACAGTATTGCTTGGAGCTAAATTCTAACATCAACATGCTAACACGTTCACAATGACAATGCTAACATATTGATGTTTAGCAGGTATATTTTTGTTCACCATGTTCACTAGTTTAAAGTCTTAGCATACAATCCATCCAGTAGATGTTGAGATATTTCACTCTGAACCTCAAATGTCACTAGGTTTGCCACCTTCAATACAGAAAAATAAGGGACGCCTGCCGCAGTGGGGGCCACATCCCTCAGGGGCTCGGCAACGACAGCCCCAATGGTGTGCCAGTGGTGGTATATCATAACTTAAAACATGTTTTCAGGAAACTATTAAGATTGATACTAATGGACATTATAATAAACTATCTGCTATTGAAATTAGTATGATCAGATGCACTCAGTCTCTCTCTATCACAACTCAACTGACTAGTGGTCATATTGTCATAGCTGAACACACAGCTATGACAATAATAAACATACGTGTGACTGTGAGACCACAAGAAAGGTGTTATTGTTATTTCTATAGCATTGAAGGATACAATTATATAGCTTGGTTAAGCATAACACATAGTTGTTCACTTGGACACTATATTTTGATAAATAAATTAGTATTATATAGCTCTTATCTCTTATTAAATGAATGTGTCTGACTGTATATCTCTACCTTAAAAAACAAATCATATCATGTAAGTCATTTACATTGTAACAATATTTCTTAACAAATAGGCCATAGTTTGGCTATTTGATAATGAAACCAACAATGGCAGCGAATATTACCCAATCAGGGGTAATATGATTGTCTTCACAGAATGCGGATAGAATGATTTGCATGGGAGGCTGCATTAAAGACAACTTGGAAATACAGTCCCGCATTGATTCAAAACGGGACGTGCTATTTAGTTCTCAAATACGGGACGATTCCGTATTTTAAGGGACGGGTGGCAACCCTAAATGTCACTCTCATGGTGGCTCTAGAGAAAAGTTCAGAGGATCATCCTCTGCGGACAATAAATTGATGTCATGGCAGCCCATGCGATAGTTTCTCTAGAGCCATGTCACTAGCACGCGTAAAAACAAACAATGTTGAATGGAGCATTAGATTGTTGCCATTTCTTGTTGTTCCTAAAGGAAAGCGCAAAAGCAACATCAATCAGTTATAGATAGATAGATAGATAGATAGATAGATAGATAGATAGATAGATGTTTTTTGATGTTCAGGAAGCCAATCTACATTTCTCTCCCCCTTTCTTCCTCTCTTCCTCGCTCTTCCTCAACCTTTAAATGTCCCTCTCTTTTTTGGGAGTAAAAGACAGATGGTGCAGCAGGAAGAGAAAGAGGCAAAAGGACATCAGATTTATTTCCCAGTTTCAATTATCAGATAAGATTTTAAACTAAGAACACATTATTGCTGTAGGCATAAATACAGAGTCAGACAAGACCTTCTTCATATCCTGTCTGTTGTGCATTGTACGATCTTTCCGTGTGTTTAAACTAACAAACGATTTTGTAATGTTGTAATGTAAAGCTCATTTTGCAGAAAAAGTGCAACCAAATACAAAAAAGTTTCCTCTCTAATTAAACCTGACTGTTATTACAAACCCTCCTCTGCACTAGCCCACATAAGTCATTACCTTCCTGTCCTGATGATGATGATGACAAGGAAATAAGGTGGAGGTTATTAAACAAGCACTGCCACTTTAAATCTGTTTAGACAGTGCTGGCAATTCATCTACTTTCTTTCATCTTCTAGTTCCTCTCATCCATATTTATCATGCCAACAGAACAGGCAGTAGATGACACAGTGACAGTGTGCCAACTGAGCCGATAACCTGACTGGCACGCTGTCAACCAGTGTGTAACACTTACATACACCTTGACTTAAATATATCCTAGTTTAAAATAACTCTGTTTGGCCTTCATAATTCACAAATGTAACGTTGTTTTAATGCAGCGCCAAGGTTAAATTTCAGTTGACTCGACGGTCCTAGTTGAGCATCCTGCTCAAGTGGAAGTAGTTTTTTTGGGTGGATTATAGAGGCTAGAAGGAACCTAATAATTGCAGTATGCTTGCTAATTTTAACCCCCACATGCAGAGAATAATGAATATCCTGCAGTATGGGTGATTCCTTCCTTTATACAACAGGGAACAAATAAGACTTAATTATGCCAGTTTTATTACGTTTGTGTTTTCTGCCTGTGTCTTTTCATTAAATAGTTATTGCTCAATAAATAGTGGTTTTGTGTATTTTCCAATTGAATCACCCTTTTGACAAGAGTCATGCAAAATTTTATTCAAAGCCAGAGAAGAGCTTTTTGAATAAGCTATTAAGATGTTAATTTGCCATTAGGATACCCTGCTTGCATTACGATGCTTAAAAAAACTTTGATGATGACATGCAATCGGTTTCCTTTTCATAATCATAATTAATGTGATTATATCATGAAGAGCCAGGCTTGATCCATGACCAGCGCTGTCCACAGTGGCCAGGAAAGGCTTCATTAGCATAGCTGTATGCTAATGAAGCCTGTGTGTGTGTGTGTGTGTGTGTGTGTGTGTGTGTGTGTGTGTGTGTGTGCGTGTGTGAGTGCGACTTGGTTTTGCCCTGATGTCTGGCCACTTGTTTCTCAGCAACAGCAGTCATAGCCCTGAGAACCTCAGAGTTAGAAGAACCTGACAGCTTGATAAATGCTATGAAAATAAGTGAGCGGCTGGATGAATGAACAAGCACTTTGTCCATGTGTGGCTGATGGATTTAACAATTCAGTTGTCTATAGTACCCCGGCAAATTGATTACTTTTTAAATGTTTAATTAAAATTTGAAGTGAAAATGCCATGTTACGAGATGCAGCTGCAAGACTGTTTCGGGATATTTGTTCATGATGGTCCACTGTTATAGCTGTTTGGCTATAGCAGTGGTTCTCAAACCCCCTGGAAGGGCATTGTGACACTGCAGGGGGGGCATAGATGTTGAGCAGACCTAAAGTTGCATGAATGTGATTCATATGGTGGCATTAGCAAAAAAACAAGGGCTCTGATTCAAGCAAGGCTGTTTTATCTACTAGGCTATATGCTTAAGGTTGAAGTGCTTCGTGCTCTTCTACACCATAAAAACAGATACTACACACATATACTGTCTATATGCAAACTTTAAAGCTGCACTAATCAATAATATCTACATACGTGTAGGAGCCATTATACATGAGGGGGACATGTCCCCCCCACATTTCAAAATCTATGTTTTGTCCCCTCACTTTTTCCAGCAATTTTGGAGTTTGCTCATAGCCAAGCGGTTTGAGTGAATAGTTAATCAATCAATCACACACTCCGCATCAGACATGATTAAACGGTTGAAACGCGGAAGAAAATCATGTTGGCCTATAGAAAACATGCGACACAACGCAGAGGTGGTGCTGGAAGGTTAAGGGAGA
>NC_060150.1:30231760-30234260 GCF_021292245.1 Micropterus dolomieu | reverse complement strand
TTTTGTACCTGAAGACAGCAGTGAGTACCCTCTTTCAGCCACACTAATAAGTACATTCTGTTTTCAAAAGTCATTAGAAATGAGCATTTAAATGCTTTATTTAAAATAAAAATCGGGGGGGCCGAACCCCCTAGCATTTCAGCGTCCCCCCCAGGTACGCCCCTGAATATATATATATTTTTTGCAATATATCACCTGACTCTACAATTCCCGTGTGCTTTTCAGAGGGTTATAGCATCTACTAGCTAATTGTTTACTGTTTCGGTTCACTCTCACCGCTCCCATCACTGTAATTTCCAGACGTAGGTAGACACGCAGACACGCCCTCAAAAACACTGGTGGAAAAACACTGAGCTCCAGCACACACATCCTCTCCCTTCCAAACACTAGCTAGCCTGCAGGCAGTCAATGGACATAAAGTTGTTACTGTGATGTAGAGACAGAGCTCAGTTAAAACTTTATGGATAAAAAATACTTTTGTTACATATTAATAACTCACCACTCTGAAACTCTTGCTCCAGTCTATGTTGCCAAGCTGGTCGGCAACATGTAGCCTACAGCTGAATCGAAGCTTTTTACTGGCTTCTCGCTGACTCGCCCTTCTCTGCTTCTGATTGGTTACACTAGTTGTCCTTAACTAGGAACTGCGCATGTGCAACTCCCAACAAATATCATTAGAGACAAGATGTATCACTCCATAGCTAAAACGAAGCCTTCAACACATACAGTGAAAAGAGGATCTGCAGCAATGTGCAATATGACAAAAAATATGGTGTTTTTTGAAATTTAAACCACGTAAACCTGTTCTGGTACAACCCCTAAAAAGGATTTTGAACCTGAAAATGAGCAGAATACCACCTCTTTAAATATGAAGTTACAGCCAGCAGCGGGTTAGCCTACCTTAGCACAAAAACTGGAAATAGGGGCAAAATGCTAGTATATATCTCTCCAAAGGTTACAAATTCCTCCTACTAAAGCTTATTTATTGACATTATTAACATTATTATTAATTATATATTGTTATATTGTATATATTGTTATTGTATTATATTTATGTTGTTTGTTCAATACAAAAACACAACTGTAAAAACAACACATTGTGGTTTTGAGGGGGTGATATGCTGGACTATTCTTTTGAGTCGGAGTAAGTTTTGTTGAGTTTGCCAGGAAAGTAGCGCGGATGTAGTTGTAGGCAGATTTTTTTGACAGATATGAAAGAAGTATCAATCTTCAACTCTTAAGCCTAAATTATTCATTAGGTGGCCAAACAACTCCAAATTAATTTTTATGTTACTTTATATCTGTTGGGTGTGTAAATTGTTGCCAGTGCTTTCACTGCTATTTAAATCCTGAGTACTGTTGATTTGGAAACTGTCATGCACCAGGGTGAGAGATTCACCAAGCTGCTATTATTCTTACTCTGGCATGAATAACTGAATAACTCAACCAAATCTCTCACATACACAACTGCTGATGCCAATTCTATTCCCTCTGTTCACAAAGCTGATTGAGGAGATTCAGTTTCAAACTTCCCCCTGCTGTTGTGCAGAGCTCATGCTGAAGGGAATCCTGCTGCTAGAGTGTTGTTATAGGTTATTTTCATCAGTTCCTCCATCCTGTTTCTGTTTATTAATAAATTAGAAGACAAACAGTAGCTACCAAGTCTCTTTGGTGGGACTATTTGTCAACAGCAAATGAGTATCAGAGTTCAGAATCCACACTGCAGCGTAAAAGCTACGCTCGCCTTGAAAGAACTTTGATTAAATTTTTTTTCTGACGTGCATCTCCTCAAACATGTATATTTTTATTTGTTCAAATATGTTAATTTGTAGTCAGTACAAAAGTGTGTGGTTGAACTCTATGATTAACAGAACACACAGTGTATACTTTATGTATTATAGCAATATACAGTGGGGGAAATAAGTATTTGACCCCTTGCTGATTTTGCAGGTTAGCCCACTTACAAAGAATGCAACAATCTACAATTTTAATCATATGTACATTCTAACAGTGAAAGACAGAATCCCAAAGAAAATTCCAGAAAATCACATCATATGAATTTATTAAAATTGATAACCATCTGATGAGGAAAAACAAGTATATGGCCCCCTGGACAAACAGCATGTTAATATTTTGTAGAAAAGCCATTATTGGCCAGCACAGATGTCAAACGGTTTTTATAGTTGGTGACAAGGTTTGTGCACATTTCGGCAGGGATGTTGGCCCACTCCTCCCTGCAGACAGCCTCCAAATCATTCAGGTTCCGAGGTTGTCGCCTGGCAACTCGAATTTTAAGCTCCCTCCAAAGATTTTCAATTGGATTCAGGTCTGGAGACTGGCTAGGCCACTCCAGAACCTTGATGTGCTTCTTCTTCAGCCATTCTTTTGTTGCTTTGGCGGTGTGCTTAGGGTCGTTGTCGTGCTGAAACACCCATCCTCGACCCATCTTCAGCTCTCTCACTGAGGGAAGGAGATGTTGGTCCAGAATTCCACGATACAT
>NC_060150.1:30168201-30231660 GCF_021292245.1 Micropterus dolomieu | reverse complement strand
CCCTGATGTCCGTAGAAAGCTCTTTGGTCTTGCCCATGGTGGTGATGTTGGATGCTGGTTGTTTGGGTGTTGACAGGTGTCTTTTATACAGGTAACGAGGTGAGGCAGGTGTATTTGATGTAGATAATTGGTTGGGATTGGGGCTGTGTCTTAAAGAAAGACTAACTGGCTTGTAGGAGCCAGAATACTTGCTGTTTGGTAGGGGGTCATATACTTGTTTTTCCTCATCAGATGGTTATCAATTTTAATAAATTCATATGATGTGATTTTCTGGAATTTTCTTTGGGATTCTGTCTTTCACTGTTAGAATGTACATATGATTAAAATTGTAGATTGTTGCATTCTTTGTAAGTGGGCAAACCTGCAAAATCAGCAAGGGGTCAAATACTTATTTCCCCCACTGTAACAGGCTCCATTTAACATTAATATAACAATGTGTGTACAGTATAAAGAAGATATGAGCCAAAATATCATGTCAGGCCACATACTCAAAAGACAAAATAGTCGCAAACACAAACAGCTAAACCATTAAAATTAACGCATTTAGGGGCACTACGGCAGCAAAGTTCCACTCTTTTGGTTGGTAATCTAATAGTTTTTTGGTAATCTGGTCATGTACTTTATAGTACAAGCATAAATCCGTATCATCATGTTAAACGCAAACATATTCATTTTTTAAGTTTCAACCCACCAACTACATTGGTTACCTATGGAAAGTTATAATATAAGAGGTTTCAATAGAGATTCTTATTTGAAAGCTTTCCACCCTATGAAGTAGAAACATCTGGATGAAATATTGCAAACTGAATTAATTTTTGAAGCTTTCTGATTCGCAAATGGTCAAATTTGAATGTTGCATAATACAATATTAGCTGCCTTCTTTCTTGTTGCAACGAAATGTAATAAACTGTCTTGACAACATAATCTTTTTTAAATGTTGTTGGAGGCTCTCACAGAGCTTGTGCTGTCGGAAGTGGTTAGTTGTCTTGAGTGTATGTGGGGTATTTTGTTTAGCTGATTTCTGCCACGCAGGAGCTTTGTAGTCAAGATGTACTTGGGTTGGATGTTATAAGATGTTATTTTTGGACTCTCTCCATGGGACGGCAGAAATAAAATGCAAGAGGGGACCTGTGGCAACCAGAGGGCTGTTAGCCAAGTTTTAAAGAGTGCAATTTTTAGAGTGCACTCTTATTTTCCATAATATTTGATTTGATGTATTGATTTGATGTATTGATTTGTAGACACAAAGGACATATTTTCTTTGTGCTCTGACTGCTTGGAGCATCTAAAAAATCTTGAGAAATGATTTTCTGTCTGTGTGTGTGTCTTTACAATTCTCTAATTACCTTTTGAAGAGAGGACAGGCAGTGAATTTAATGTCTTGAGATAACTACAGAAAAAGACGAGCCTATGGATTTGACTTTGTGACCTCTCACTAGATTGCTGATTCTTAGCTGTCTCTCAATACCTTCTAACAAAGCTTAGGGTGACTCCACTGTCACCTTCAGAGTCTCTTCTGCTAAAGGAGCTTGTCTGAGAAGTCCCTGTCATCTTTTAAAGTCTTGATGTTATTATGTGTTGGCTAAATCTTCAAATGTAGCAAGCACAGTTCAGTTTTACAAAGGTTTTCCATGGCGTTTTTGGGGGGGAAATGTAAATCAATAATTAGAGTGAAAGTGGAGACACCAAAAAGGGAAAGACAGTGATGAAGAATCACAAACTGATGCAGGATGATACATACACAGTATTTGAGAATTTTTTAAGTTAACCCAATCAAATTTACAAATAAAGGATTTGCTATCAGGCCATTATTCTCTGGTATTTTGCAGACTTTGGATCGTTTAAAAGGGCTTCTATCACCTTTTTAAGAGACCTCTTTGAAACTAGATTTTACCCTGAACCTTAAATGACAGGGTGTATCATGATTCCCAAAAGGAAGCCATAATAATTTCTATTCATGTGATCACAGTGCAGCTCATCTTTGACCTGTCTGAAAGGTTGGGCTATGCCATCAACATGTTTCATCAGCAGCTTGTTTTTTTTTGGACTCAAATTACTTTTTTGGACAATGCACATTTGTTTCTTCTGTATTTAAACTGCATTGCATATTTTCTTAAACCTTTCTCAAAGCATTTTCATTTGTTAGTTTGCATTTTTTGGTGCAAGCTAACATTTTTAACAAATGCTTTCAAAAAGTGATGGGGGCAAAGTCAGCTATTTCAAAATGTGGTTGGGATATGTCCCCAGTGTCTCCTGTGTAAATGACACATATGCTAATAAACAAGATGTAAAAGCTTTAGAGGTACTTATAGTTTTTGCTACCTTTGGACTGTATAGCAAGGTTAGCTTTTTCCCCTTGATTTCAGTTTTTACCCTAACCTAGCTGTAGCTTCATATATAGAGAGGTACCAATCTTCTGATCTAACTCTTGATAATAAGAGTTAGATCAGAAGTCTTGTCGGGGGGGAATCAACATAAAAACCAAATCATAGTACACACAACATCTCCACATAGTACACTAATATAAAATTAGACCAGAATCTACTCAAATGCTGATTCTAACTATAATATGTAGGACAAACAAACTAGGTGAAATAATCTCATCATCACAAATACTCCACCTCAAAACATCCTTCCGAACAGGGAAGTCTCTATATTTAGCATGCTAACTTGGTAACAGTCTTTGTCCTGCAAGGCGTCTGTCAAACTGATTCTCTGCTTTGTAAATGTGGCACTTCAAAGGGAGATACACCTTCCTGTGCAGCAGCATGTTTAGCTCTGGTCATCCGTCTGCTGCAGTAAAGATGAGCTGCAGTGTGCAAGAGTTAGGATCAGAGAACAGGGAGGGGAGAGAAAGTGAATGAATATGGATACACTTCTGTAATGAAGAGCATCATTGGGATACCTCTCTTCAGATGTAATTTTTTATTTTTGCTCCCTCTGTTTTTATTTCTTAACTTCTTTACCTTAAAAATTTAAACGTATGTCACAAGTACTGCAATTGATTTGACAGATTTTTTGTCGTATTCAGTTTCCACAAATGGCTTATATTATCCTGCTTACCTCTGTCACTAATAATCAGCTCCAGTCATTTAATACTACATTCAGTTATTTGTGAGCACATATTCTTCTTGGCAATTGACTGGCAAATGTTGAGTCTAACAAATGATGGGGTATCATTATTGGCCTGATAATGATCTAGAGCAGTCGCCAACCTTTTCCAGGCATACATGATGTTTCATGTCTAATGCTTGATTTATACTCCTGCGTAGGGTCTACGTGCATAGCTACGCCGTAGGCTACACACGTAGCAATTTATACTTGTTCGTCGGTGTCTCCGTCATTCTGCAGTTACACCCCCAAACAGTAGTTGGCGGTAGTTTGCGTTAGCGCTACAGCGTCCACTGTGTTGACTTTTGCCGGCCGAGCAGGCTAACTTCCAGTTTAGCCCTCCGCTGAATAGGGGGTAAAATTGTATACATGCGGCTGGTATAGCCTTTTCAAATGTTATCAACTGAATGGATCACATTCTGATAGCGAAAAGGTTAATTTTGCTCGAGTTGTGACGGTCAAACATATTGATCCAACGTGTTACAGCCGCTGGTTTGGCCACTAGTAAAAGTTACTTCAAAGCACAGGACACTTCCTGTCGGCTCAGAGGCATTGCGAGGCTACCATAGGCTACCCAGGTGACCAATCACAGTTCAGTCCACGTCGCCTCAACACGTAGTTACATGTTTGAGGAGATGCACGTCAGACTACGGCGTAGGTGACGGCGTGGGGTAGGGGGTTACGCAGAGGTTACACCGTCGATTCAACACAGAAGTATAAATTGCACTTAAGCCCTACCCAAAAAATGTTAAGAAATGTTAGCCCACAGGGATATTTACATTGCTTGTTTTTTTGTGCTGTAGCACATTTGACAATTATATTTACGTGGGAAATTGAGGCACAGTTAAGGCACGGCAAAGTGAAGGCCCCTCATCTCGTACCTTCAAATGTGAAAGACAGAACAAGACTAAGAGTCTACAGCTATGCTAGCTGATCTGGGAGTCTATACTTATTAGCTAAAAGCTAATAGTGATGCTTAGCTGTTATAATGTTAACTATTTTCAGCATCTCAGTTTAGCTAACATTTGCAAATTACAGCTAAAAACATAGTACAGTTGTGACTGAAGAAAATAGTTTTGCATTTTGGTATTTGGTCATGAAGTATTGGACAAATTCAAGTTCAACCATGAGTGGCGCATTCATGTTTTTTCTGAATTTCATGGCAATATATCCAATAGCTCTTGAGCCATTTTGCTAAAAAAATCACAAATGTCAACCTCATGGAGGCATTAGAGGAAAAGTCAGTAGGTGCGTTCGAGATGACTGCGGCTTACTTTCACCGACTTGATAATGAAACGTGAACTGCAGGCAACTGCACGCCTGCAGTTCACGTTTCATTATCAAGTCGGTATAAAAAGCGCGCTGTCAAGTCGGACACATTCTACCTGCATGAGCTTACTGTGAGCTTAGAACAGTGGCAAAAGGTGGTTCCAACTTTGTGCAGCGGTAGAAAAGCAATCGCGGTCGCCGGATACAGCAACTGCAGCCGCCTTGTTCCCACAAGGTTTTAATGCCATGGGATAATTTTGGACTCAAAGATTGACATGTTGATCACGATCAGTCGATCGCGTCTCTGCCATTATTTTTCCTTTGCAAATCTATATGAGGGTATTAGCTAGCATTCCGCTGGGACGTGGGCAACAAGTCCATCATAGATAAACATGATATCCATGATCACAACAACCACATGAGGGAAGATGGAAAGGTTGGACAGGTCCACAGAGAGAAGCCGTGATTTTATTTGTGTATCAAAAGATGTAAAGTTAGAAATGAATAAATATAAATATATTGAATATATTTAACATGTGAAACTTAGTTGTCACATGTCACTCTGATGAAAAATAACTTTTATATATTTTGTTTCTTTACAGTCAATGCCTGGATGATAAGAGGGTTATCAGGTAAGCATATCCATCCATCCATCCATCCATCCATATATAATACAAAATAAGATGAAACTGTATCAGTTTCTGCGGAAAACTGTCATAGCAGAAGAAAAATAAGATTGTGGAAATGAGACATATTGAAACTGACATTTCCACTGTTCCAAGAATGTAGCGCTTAAAGATGAAACTCATGATGGACAGTATGAAAAGTATAAATTACAGATTTATGACAGAACATAATGAAAATAAGCATTAAAAAATACATGCAATACAGCTCATAAATAAAACAAGAGTCAAACGACCACGAACATCCATCTTTGTCATGTTTCATTTCAGTTATTATGTCAGAATTAACACACATAAAGCAGGGTACATGACCTGTAAATGCTGTGTTCTCTTCTTCTTTCTGTCCTCTCAGCCACTGACAGTTTTAACATTGAGCCCACTCCCCCCTGGCCAAGGAAACCCTGTAATGAGTCTCGTCTGCAGTGGGAGGTGGAGGTCTGTGGAGAGGACTTCAAGCGGGACATGGGTCACATAGATCCACAGTACTGGTGTAACCTCACACACTTCATCAGGTACGACCATATGTAGTGGTTCATCATCATATATATACAGTATTTAGTTTAGCTGCCAACAAACTATACAACATAACATAGTATTTTAAGCATGTGCCTGGATTAATCAAATAATGAAACATAATTTATATTTTAACCTTACATTTACAAAAGAAAGAGAAAAATAAGTCTAAACCAAGTACAGTCTAAAAAAAGGTGTAAATGTTAATGATCCATGTGGAAATAGAACAGGAGTGGGAAATGGGAAAATACAAGTCTGCATTGCATTTGACCATATTGCATGATTTTCTTTAAAAACTAGAGGTTGTGTATAATATTATGAGAATATATTGTTGGTCTGAAGTGTCCTATGATCAAAATTCTATTGACATTTTGAGCCATGTCGCAAATGTAAAATACGTTGAGCAAGCATTCAATGGGTGGAGCTCCAGATGAAAAAAAAAGTCGGAGGTTCTCTTGTTCTCAGTTTTGAGATGCTCCCTTACTTTAGCTTGTTTTCTGTCAAGTCATGCAAGGTGCAGGCTTCACTACTGGATCATGAGGTAAACATAACATCTGTGTCAAGCCTTTATGTTGCACTGCAAAACACATCTGGTGAAAATTGATGAAACAGGGGATAAACATACTGAATATTAAAGATAAAACTATTTACACCTGTGTGATTTTAGCATATAGCTCATTTGTTTGGATTTTGGAAATTTGCATTGTGGAAAGTCATGCTGCTTCGGCTGTTATCAGTTCCTGTTTGCACTGCATAGACGATTGACACCTTGTTTACTGTTGATAGTGCAGAAAAAGTTGTGAAGCTCTGAAGCATTTTTTTTTTCTGATTTCAAAAAGGACATGTATCTTCAGAGAGGCTACTCCCACTGTAAAGACTCAGCAGCAGTGTTTGTATTGCCTGTGCGTTTGCTATTGGACTGCATTATGATGATGAAATAAGTGGTGTAACCTTTGTGGCAAAATGAGTTAGTCGATGAGAATTTAGTGAGTTGATGGTGGTGGGTATCTGATCGGATCGAATGATCTGTTCGTATCAGAAAACAATTTCTTCATATTCATTTAAATGCCTACTGCATCCTGCATAGCTTTCCATTTGTCTGCACACATGTAGCGACGTTTAGTTGTAACTGCATTTTGAGGCATTAATCACTGCCTAACCTGATTTGATATATTCCCAAGATGGATTATAAGCAGCAACATACACTCCTATGCCTTCTTCATGTTCTAAAGGAGATTTCACTGGGTAAATAACTGCACCTGTTTGTTTGTTTCTTGAAATAGGTTATGGTGTTCTTTGCAATAATCCTAATTATTCAGACTCCAAAATTGTCCTGCAACAGAGAAAAGCATTTCTTCCCCTTAAGAGAGAGCCTGTAAATTCTGCCTGCTGGCCCAAAATTAAATGCTGATGTTAAGAACAGTAGAGAATTTCCCTCTACACACAGGATGTGACAAATATTAAGAAAATTTTCTCCTTACATTAGTTGCCTGGTGCAGCTTCAATTTGACAGTGATGGAACAGCAAATGTGATATCAGGAAACTACACTCGAAGCAGCTTTTTACGAGTTCCTACAAAGCAAGTTTGTCATTTTGTATAACAACCAGAAGAAAACATCTGGACACTGAAATGCCATGCATATTTTAAGCTCTCATCATTATCTCTCCTCTTTTGTCAAGTACTGTTGTCTTCCTGTCTGAGTGCTCTATATTTGTAGTTTTATTTAAGGGGTTGTCAAACCCGATAGCACTTTCAAAAATACACTTGGATTGATGGAAAGATTGTAATCCATCACAGCCTGCTGCAGCTGGTTAGATGTCTGTGGGTGGGAGAACAGTCGGAGGTTTGCTTTTCAAAACGAGAGTTGTTTTCAAGAAACATCTGAGCCCTGACCACCCATCTGTATCTATCTTCATCCTGATTTTCACCTAATTCCTTCCTCTCACCTTTGACCTCCCATGTTTTTTCTTTTAACTGCAGAGCCACAAGAGGAGGGGTAAAGAGCCATGAGACTGGTTTCTTGGCAATAGCATACATATGGGAGATTAAAATAAACGTCAAAATAGTCATCTGAGTCACAGATTTGCGGGAAAAATTCAAAGATTCTGGGAAGAAGAACCATCCAGAAGTCACGCAATCTCTCTGTTTTTCTTCTTTACTATGATTTCTTTCCCTTCTGTCAGAGCTTCATGCTGCTTTCCAGCAACACAGGATTTTATACAGCGACAGTTACTCACAATCACACACTGGTTTACTTCCGTGATTACAAATGAAAGGAAAAAATGAAATGTGAGATAAAGGTGTGCTTTGAGATAAAAATAACAAGAGTAACCATGTCAGCCACACCTGCAGCACATGAAGCCAAATGGTTGACTATAGGTATTATGATCAGGGTAAACATCTGGGAGGCCACTTAGCAACTTTTAGATAATAATCGGCTGCCATTTGTTGGTCTGGCGGTCAGCGGTGGGACCAAGTCTTTGTTTAGCAGGTCACAATCAAGACTGGAGTCTACAGTTGTAGATTGACAGAAACTATAACTGGACACCAAATAACAAAACTGTAGTGCAGCGGTGATTTTTTACCAAAGCAAACCAAATGCCACAGCTAACAAAGTAAAAGCTGCTATACTCAATATTTCGATTAACAGTGGCTCACAGTACTACTTCTTTGTAAAAGGGGTTGCTTATAATGACAAAACCACAGACAATTATGGAGCATTTTAGAGTCTTCCAGCTCATTGTTTTAGTTGTCTGACGCGAAACTTTACTGGTTTGGTTCACTCTCACTGCTCATAGTGTTGTTTTGAGTTACGAAAAAGTCCACTGTACACTACCTGCCCAGCTCAGACGGACAAAGTTAGTGACTAGCTGGTGAAAATTGTAAAACATTAATGGAGCTGGTGGAGACCAAATACAGAGCCAAAAAGAGAGTAATTTTACATTTGACAGGTGGTCACAAGTATGACTCTCTAACAACTCTGCTACATCAATCTAAAGTGTAAAAACTGTCTGTGTTTAAACTGTTTACATTGCCCCCAAGTGGTCAAAATATCAGTTTGATGCAAGTTTACTAAGTAAATAAATTTAATACGAGTGAACATTTTGTGGGATAAGAGGTATTTTCTTAAACTGTGTCAGTGCCAGTTCTCATCCTATTTTCAGCCATCTCTTTCTTTTCTCTCAGTTCTCCTTTCTCTTAATAGAGTATAGAATAAAATAAAGCTTTCATTCAGAAACATCAAAACAAGCAACTGATTTTCAAGGAGACCTATACAATTTAAAAACTGGCTTGAATTTCTGCTGTGTGATACAACTTCAGACAGTTAAAGGTAGTTTTTTTTTTTTAATTGTGTGTTTCTGAACAGGGGTACTATTGTTGTTCCGTACTGTCACAAACAGCATAGCACTCGACTGTCCTTCAAGCCTAAAAATAGTATAAAAAGTATTTTTTCGATCTCTTAAGTGCTATTTTGGAAGTAGAGACTGGTCTAATCTCTCTTTTTTTCCACATTTTGTGCATATTCTGCTGTAGTATTAATGCTTACACACTTAAATGAAAGGGTATGGAGAGAGATTTTGAAGAGTCAGAACCACCTTTAATCAAAATCTAATCTGTCAGTAGCCAAAATGTAGTTGGAAGCACAGCATGACCTACCTTTCCAGGAACCCAAATTATTCATTTGGGTTTTTTGTGTACGATACTTCATTTATAATACTGTGGATTATAAACTGACTTTTTTGGCAGCAGTTTACTTTGGAGCCTGGAGGAAGCTGATAAGAAGGAAAGAGAGAGAGAGAGAGAGGAACCAGAGAATGCGGAGAAGGATCGGGCTTGGAGAGCGAGGGGCCTCATGTTTAAACAAGCAGTGACCCCTGCAAAGCTTCCTCTATTTGATAAATGAGCCGTGCCTCTTTAGCTGCTGGCCAAAACTCAGCCAACATGACTGTTATTGTTTGAAATGAGCTTGTTGGAACACATATAAAGGGTATAAACAGACCACTAAGAGGCTCTGTGTGTATCAGTACGTGCATTTAGGCACTCTTCTCATTTACCTCTAATAACTATTGATTTTCTGCCCTGAGTAGTTTACAGCTCCAGGAGCAGCCAGCCTTAATGTTGAGTCCATAGGAACAGGGGAACAGTGGTGTTGGTCTATTTGGACCTTTAGTTGTCATTTGCTGCCACTAATGACAACTAAATTAGCGAGCGTCATTCTAAGTGGGTATTGTTGTCCACACATCTGGCACAAGCCTATTAACAACAACTGTACGTCAGCTAGCAATGGAGGGAGAGGACAGTCAATGGTTAAAATCACTTGAGGACTGTCCCTTGATATTGTTATAGTATAATACGCTGCTTTGTGCAAAGATAAAGTAACAAATTGTCAAGTGTTTCAAGGTGTATTACTTTAATTTGTCTCATTTGCGTGATTTGACCAATGGATGGTTTGTGTTTTTTCAACACATTCTCACTCCCGACTCATCACAAATTGACGCTTGGTCAAGGCCCTTTGGCGTCGCATTTTAACGACCTGGATAGCCCTTTTGCGTCATTTATTGATGTTTAGGTCTCCAAGTTAGCAATGCTTAGCTTAACAATAAATATGCAGCGTCCGGTTAGACTTTCAAAATAAAATGCTAGCGTTTTCGAAACATCGCCATTTTGAAACGGCGCGTTATTAAAGTCGTGAAAGCCTCTGGCTGATAACTCACCAAGAACTCCAGTTCATTCTGATTTTTCACTCCAGTCTCTCTATTTCTTCCTCTCTTCTCCATATGTTTATGAAGCAGATTAATAAAGCCCTGGGATATGTGAACATCTTTTGTTTAAGATGAAACATTAACTGTCCAGTTTCCAGCCACCTGTTTTTATGCATGTTTTCCATTTGTGCATAAAAATGCTGAATAGAATTGTCATAAATTTGCTAATATTGAACAATCTAAATATTGCAAAAAAGGTTTTATGTTTGGCTGAAAACAGAATTAGGTGCTATATAGGAACACTTAGAATAACTATAAAGAACAAAAAAACATCTAAATTTATTAGTTAGCAGGGTCATCAGTATATCAGAAGATAAACAATTTATTTATTTTAGAATTGCCAATAACTAGAAGCAGCATTGCATTTTATACTCGTGTCTTAATGTTTCTGTTCGATAGATGCATACAGTAGATGTCAGCAGTAGGGCTGTCCCCGACTAAGGATTTACATAGTCGAATCAGTATTGTCGAGTCGACTGATCGAATCATGTACTGTGTTTGTGTGCGGCGATTGCGAGCGGGGGGAGGACACATGGTAGCTCTGCTTTAATCTTGACAAGCTGCAGAGCTGTAGTCACTGTATTAGTCACTGTATCTTAAATTGTACATTTCCAGCTAAACTGAGTCTTTTTGTTGACCCTTTTTTCTCTGCTCGCCTTATTCATGTACTTTAAACATTTATTAAAAACTTTTTTCTTTTGTTATTTTTGTATTTACAGCATTAAACATTGAAATGTATATTGTAATAGGCAGTATATTAACTTATTGGGAGAAAACTGGTAGTTTTATGTAAAATCAGATGTTGAGCACCACCATATTGCCAAAATTGCATGATCCTCGTTTGGCTGCGAAGCTTCGACTGTGAGATTTACTGTCGAATCAGGCTCCGCCCATCGAAGCATCGATTCGGGGTCAACCCTAGTCAGCAGTATTTAAATTTCAACCAGTCATGGGATCCGTCTTCACTATAATGTGTAACTATGATCACATGTATAGGCAAAAGGTTAATAGCACTATTTCTAAATATGAAAGTGCATAGTTAAAGAGATGTGGCGTGTCGTCTTGTCTTTCAGAGCTACAAACCCCCAAACATCAGTGTGGGTTTCACTGGGAGCTTTAACGTCTCAGGGGGAGTTATGGAATAACAGTGTGAGGGAAACATTATTTTGCCATTGTTTATTACCAAGTTCTTAGTTCTCAGTCAGTATGTTCAGTCTGTAAATTGACTGTAAACGTATTCAAGCTATTTATTACCCCCACAGATGATTATTGTGTGTGGTGAGCTGCTGTGTATTACATCAGGGAAATAACTTCAAAAGTCTGTTATTCCCTACAGTCCTGCATACTGCATTTTGATCACTTCCGCCTAAAAGCTCTGATACATAGATGTTTTATTTATCTCTCTGTCCTTTTATTTTCTTTAGTTCCCAAACATCCCCTCTGAACACATATTTAACAGATTTGGTTTGTTCATGTGCATTACAAACCCTTATTCAGATGACAGTTTGTTTTACTGAACATATAACTGACCTCTAAAGAAGGTTAAAGAGGTCATATTATGCTCATTTTCCAGTTCATCATCAATCTTATTTAGGGGTTGTACCAGAACAGGTTTACATGGTTTCATTTTCAAAAAACACCATATTTTTGTCATACTGCACATTGCTGCAGCTCCTCTTTTAACCCTATGTGTTGAAGGCTTCGTTTTAGCTTTGGAGTGATACATCTTACCTCTAAATGATATTTGTTGGGAGTTACGCATGACAGAGAAGGGCGGGTCGTGAGAAGCCAGTAAACACGGCTTTGGTTCAGCTATATATGTTCCCCTTACCAGCTTAGCAACATGGACTGGAGCAAGAGTTTCAGAGTGGTTGGTGAGTTATTAATCTGTAACAAATGTATCTTTCATCCATAAAGTTTTAACCGAGCTCTGTCTCTACATCAAGGTAACAACTTTATGTCCATTGACTGCCTGGAGGGTAGCTAATGTTTGGAAGGGAGAGCAGAGGCAGCAGGCGTCACTGTGTATTGCAGCTCAGAGTGTTTTTCCACCTGTGTTTTTGAGGGCGGACTAGCCGCTAGGCGAGCATTATGACGCACGTTTTGCTGTGACGTCACAGGGATCAAAGGGAAAAGGCTGGACTACAATCAAGCTGTTTTCAGGCAGTTCAGAGCAGTGTTTTCTGTGGGAGATGGGAACTCCCTTTGGGGTGGACTTTGGGATTTTTCACTTTGCAAACTTATTACATGCATAAAAAAAGATATAGAACTCAATAAAGGAGAGGGAAAAAGCCAAAAAGCATAATATGACCTCTTTAAAATCACTCAACTGAAGCAGCCCCTTAGATGAGAGGCGAAGCGTTCTCAAGTATCTTCAATCACGTCCAGTTGCCCTTCATTTTCACCTTCCTTGGATAACTATGACCTTGATGACTGAGAATCTTCACACTGAGATAGAGCCATACAAATTTGCGGTGGATAGCCAATATTATGATGACTTTGTCCTTTTCCCTGCAACTTACAACATTACATATTATTACATTACATATTATTGCTGAGTTCAGACTTGACAGGAAGCTTTTCTCAGCAAAACATTTCTTATTACTGGCCTGTGCACTACATATCTACATATACAGAATCCACACAATACAGACAGCGGGGTTCATTTGATCTGCCGTACTTAAGCAAAGGTCTTTCAAAACAATGGCTGCAGCTTGACATCGGAGCCTAACTTATGTATGCTGTACAGAGGGCAGCTTGTTGAAATGGTAACAATATATTAGATGTCATAACATCCTCTTGTTCCTGTTAATAGTTGCTGTTTTCTGTAAGTAGTGTGTTGAATAAATATAGCAGTTTTATATAATGTTCTAGATGTTATCTTGTAAATCAGAGATTCATTGTTAACACAAATGTTTATATGTGTCTAGTTTTTTCAGTTATAACATCAGACAGTACTGTGTGGACTTATTTGCCCTTTATTTTTCGGCTGTCAGGCTACATATAGGCGTCCCTAACCTTCTGGCTGGTGGAACTTGTTGGGGCTATGTAAAGCCTGACAGGAAAATCTGCTAACAGTAGTCTGTACAAACTACTAAAATGTTCTCTGCCTGTTCTCTGGATAAATTGTTTTTAGTAAAGATGCAAAAGTAAACATTATCTATTATTGTGTCTCTATTGTATTAGTTAAATAATATAGCTATAATATGCTATAATAATTATTAGATAATAGAATAATTATTATAGCATATTATAGCGATACATATTAATTATTATTATTAATTACTTGGTAAAACATTATGACAAATAAGTATAGTAGTTACTGTGTTTTGGCTGTGGGGCAGAGAAGTGATTAAATGCATCAGGTGTCCCTTCTTTGTAGTTTTAATATTATACAATGTTATCTTCAGATTTGGAGCCAGTGTGGGTGCACATGGAGACAATATAACTATTGCTCAATTCACTGTACTTTTGGTGAGAACACCAATAGCTCCTGGATGTTATAAGAAAAAGAATTGAGAATTCAGGATGGAGAAAGAGGGATTAGGACTGGCTGAATGGATTCATCAAAGCAGAGTTCTAAGCCTGGAAAGTCTTTCAAATGTCTGTTGAAATAGAGGAGAGCAGTGGTCCAAAAAAAGGAGGTATATCCCCAGTCACAATGGATTAGCAAACCTCCATTGCTTTGATTAATACTAGCTAACCGTAGTAGGGTTTTAAATCATTGTGTGCCATTTAGAGAACCTGTGAGGTCATTGGAGCCTAGATGATTCACCAACTGCACTATAATATGCATTTTGGTAATTTCATACCTTGAACTGTGTCTATTCTTTTGAAAAGTATGCTAAAAGTAGAAAGCAAATAAGATCAAATGTCAGAAATCTACAAAACAAAAGTCAGTGGTGATTTTCTATAAATCTTTTCCTTTTCTTCCTTGCATTTTTCTCCCCAGTGAGTACCACCTCTTCACGCTCTGCACAGAGACGAAGTCCCACATTGTCCACTGCTACTGGCCCAATCCCCTGGTGGAGGGCTTCATCATCCGCATACACAAGCACTTTTTCTCCAACTGCACCATGGAGCCTGTGGTATGGGTGGACCCGCCGGACGACACACTAACCATCCTAATCCTTATCCCTGTTTTCCTCACATTGGCCATGATAGCCCTAGTGGTCTGGTGCAGCAAGAGGAGCGATATCCTGGCTTAGGAGGGGAGGAAGATACAAGTAGAGGGAGAAGGGAGCGTAAGAAAGACTGAGTTCAAGGTCCCAACCTCTCCACTCAAACAATACTGTACTAAGGAGTGCACAGATTGGTTTAGTTGGTCAAATTACCCCATTAGTGGTGTTGCAAATCACCTCAACTTCCTGTGGAAATGAGGAAAGTAGTGCCCGGTAGTATTTTCTTGAATATTTAACATATTGTGTAATTTTTCACATTTCTGACACTGACCTACTATCACTGTGCTGTTGCACATCTGATGTAGACTTATTTGCTTTCTTGCATGGTAAATATGTAGTTTACCTTAGCACAAAGACTGGAAACTGACTCTGTCCAAGGTTAAAACAATCCACCCACCAGGACCTCTAAAGCTCACTGATTAACACATTATATCATGTTTGTTTAATCCATACAAAAGCAAAGTGTAAAATCAACTTGTGGAGCAGTAGTCGGGTACAATACTTTCTTGAGTCACCTCGAGATTCGAAGTATCAAGGTATTTTATTTATCATTAGACAACACAAGGTTTTACAACGAAATTAAAGTTTATAGTTTATACACACAGAACTGAAATAATTAATTGTATGTACATGTATGGTAACATGTAAAATAAATAAAATAAACCATAAATATTAAATAAATATTATAATATACAGTTATTTATAAACATATATACATATACACATATTGTTGAATTTGCATCTACGATGATGTAAACAGTAGCAACCAGATAGTGATGATAATATGGTTTTCATATTCACATAAAAAGTCAGACATATAGGAAACAGTGTCCATTTTGAATGCGTTTGAGTACCAAACATCACCGATGTAAACAAAGAGCTCGCCTCCTCTCATCTTGCTGGTATCTTGTGCTCTTGTGTCAGCTTGGAACGTGATCACAGCACCCACTGTGGAGCCTGGTTCAGTAGATCTGACAGGGTGGATTGTCTCAAGGTCCGCTGCTCTTTTATCCAAACCCTGGCTTCTTTATCTGATGACTCTATTTCTGTCATAGGTAATTTGTGTTTCAGCAATAAAAAAAAAATACGATGAAAACCAAAAATGTAGTAGAGTTTGAAGATGCTGAAGGCCCCAGCATCAGTGCGCGGAGCCGTTGCCATAGTCACCATCTTCTGATTCAGTCAATTTTACACAATTATGGCTTAGCCGGTTAAATCAAAATCCAACAGACATCAATCAATGATGTTTCAGCAATAAAGCCCAAAAGAAATAAGATTAAATCAAAAGTGTAGCAAAGTCTTAAGGAGTTTCCAGCCACTGCATCTACATGCGCTGAGCATCAACAGCCAGGAAACACTCCAGGAAGTAACTGCTGCTGACCAAGGAATAGTACGGCACATAACCCCCCGTAAACCCACATGTCACTTTACACTTTGATTTTTGTATGGATGAAACACACAACACACAAGTTAGTGAGCTTTATAGGTGCCAGTAGGTGGATTTTGTTACCTTTGAACAGAGCCTACAAGCTAACGGTTTTCCTTTGTTTCCGGTCTTTAAGCTAAGCTAAACTAACCAGCTGCTGACTGTTGCTTCTTAAGTAGCTTACAGGCATGAGAGTGGTATCAATCTTTTCATTTAACTCGCGACAAGAAACCGAAAATGCATATTTGTAGAACTGTTCCTTCAAGACACAGAGTCATTTGAAGATGTCATCACTTACTGGGTAACTTGACCAGCGGGACAATCTACCAAATCTTGGTGCATCCTTCAAAGCTCATGGATGTGGACCATTGACTCGGAGATTCTTGTCAGAGCACTGTATCGTGACTGAAGGCCAAAGTATCTACCAAGCATCAGAGGCAGTGACTGAACTGACTCCCATACCATTTGTTAAATATTTTAACATGATACTCTTTTTGGCTTGGATACAAAGGAAGACACATTTGGACTTAATATTGTCTGTAATATTAATCTGCAAGTTTTACCTTACACTGTTGTGCAACCCAAAGACAAGGCAACACTATGATACATATATGTTGGGACTTGAATTTCTTGTGTGACTACCTGAGCCTCAAGGGACTGTTTTATAACAGTGTAACTTATCCGATACTGTTGAATAAAATACTGTTAATACTCACAAAGAGGGATTCTCAATGGAAACAAAAAAATATGAATTGACATTGGGACCTCATACTGTACAGTAATGCTCTCTGTCCGTGCTGTCTACTGTATCTGCATTGCCTCTCCAGTGTTACTCAGACCAACGAGAAATTCACACCGATGTTTTGAAATTATTTCCTTTTGGGAAAGGCTTGATTTAATGTACGCACTTCATTGGTTCTTTGAACCACAGTCCTCACCGCCATGAGGGAAACTACCAACCAAGCACTGCTTTATTATTTTCTTCCAAAGCGTAAGGCATCAGCTCTGTCAGCTCTCACCGGCACACTTTTGTCTATGGAAACTTAAACTCCTGAGCAAAAGTACTTTGATTAAATCTCTCTTAAAGTAACTGACTGCTCTCCTTCATTACACGAACAAAGCAAGGACACAGAAAACAACTAACTCAATTTTTGCAATGCAATGTATCTTAGCTAATGTCTGTGAATTGATGTTTATGAATGTTTTGCAAAACTAGAGCCATCTGCTGTCTGTTGCCTTCTGTTTGTTCCACAGTCAGCTACAAAAGTGTATTTCTTTCTTAAAACCAGTGAAAATGTACAAGTCGGATTGCTAGCAACTCAGCCTCTTAAAATTATTCCTTTGGGTAATCTACATCATTTTAAAATAACACAATGTTGAATGATTATGAAATTAACTTTGAGATATTTCTACTGTATAATCTATGTAAACAAACAATACCGCCTGGCTATACTGGTCTCCTCATACTGTACTGCTTCATGGCATACAGATTAAAATGGGACATTGATGATCTTCTTCAAGAGGAAACTGTACTAAAGAGATCCTGCCAGGATGTAACAACTTTCTTATCTCATCTGTTGTCAATTAAAGAATCAGATACCAACCTTAGAATTAAGAATCCTTGAGATTTTCGTAAAATCAGACTCCATTTTTGACATTATACTCTACAGCAGCACGTTCTAATAATTTTTAGGGGCAAGGCTTGGCATTTGGTAGTGTCAATTTTCTGAAGGCACAAAGGGTAAATGCCAGGGCGGCAAGTCCATCAAATAAAACAATGCTTTCAAGTCCATGGAAATTATGAATTTATCGTAAGGGTTAAGGTGATGATTTTATTTTTATTCAATTTCTGATTTGTTAATGCTTGACAATAATTATAACCATTCATTAAGAACGCTGGAACACAGTCACAGTTGGGTCAGTTTATATAATGACATCATACTACTTACATACTCAAGTAAGTTTTTACACATCAGCAGAAAGCAAACTTGAAGATCAACATACTGTTTTTCAAAGCAGCCAGAGCAACCACACAGTCAACAACCAGGAACAAATACACGAGAACTGCAGGGAGATGAAGAGAGATAGAGAGAGCGAGACAGCGCCTGTACGAGAAAGATATGTGACCTACGACCAGTTCATTAGTTTATAATAACGCAGAGCAGTGACGATACAGACGTTTCATAGAGAGGAGCGTATATAATGTGAACATAGACTCCAGCCTGCAGTGTACACCACTGATAAACCACACAACTGTAGAGTAACAATAGGCTTCATGATCATAGAAATTGTTTTATCACGTCGACACTTCTGTCCATATTCACGCCCCCCCCCCCCCCCCCCCCCCCCATTCACATGATCTCTCTTTTGACATTGATGAGCGCATCGACTTTATGTTTCCAGTAATTACAGTACAGCACAAGATGTCAAACTGTCATATGCTCAGATTTTAAAATGCTACTCCCAGTACCTTTAAGACTTAGAGAGTCTAATATTTTCTTTAGTTTTCCACTTCTTTTTAGACTCGATTCTATGGGGACTTTTTTTAGTTGCAGTGTTTTCGTGTAACCTATTATTGAATCCCCAAAGCTTCAGCACAGCACAGGGTTCATGAGGTGCATCAACCATGATTCAAAACCCTCTCAAAGTTATTTAAAACAAACACTCACATGATCCACATTCAGTCAGTATCATGATTTATCACAAGGTCTACAGGTGTTTCCTCCATGAAACAAATCCTCCCGGAGTTTGTCCGCTCTGAAGTCCAGAAGCTGCTCCACCCACCTGAGCAGTCACTGCATACAAATAAAACCTGCCTGATTAGTTAATTCACCTTTCAATTCATGTTATGTGTCATGTATGTGTATGTGTGTGTGTGTGACTAAACATCCATCACTGTAAAAAGGAAATGCAATCATTAAAGGCATGGTAATTTTATCATTTGAAAATCTGCTAAAAAAGCTGGAAGTGCGCCTGTTGTCTCAGTTTGTTATTTCACACTGTGGCAGCACTGGTTTCTGCAGTGATCAGGAGAACAGACCATTTGACAGAAAAACTGGCACAAATACCCAAAGCTGCTGACACATCTAATCTCTGATCTATCCAATCTGCATTGTGCTATAGGAGCGTGAAATTAAGCTTTTCTCAACTTTATTAAGTCGTACATATTCACTTCCATGTTAGCAACATTACCATAAGAACAGTTCACAGCCTCCCAATTTCTATTTCAAATAAAATTTTGTAAGGCTACAGAATGTGACCTGTCCTATTTACAGATTTTTAAAGGCCCTGGTAGTGACAAGTGATCAATTATTCTGTCTGATTAGAAATACAGGGGATCATCAAACAAAATGAAAAGAAGGTGTAAGCAGCAATGGCATTTCATTTCATTGGAATCACCACTATCAGTGGATTTGCTAGCGAGGCAAAAATCTACAAAAATCTTTTGAATGGAGTCAAACTTCTGTGACACCCAAATTCATGAAAGTGGAGACTTTTGTGTGAACTGAGAGTCAGTGAGTCCAACATAATGGAAGCTATCATAGCTTATTAACTGCAGCAACTTTTAGTAATTTCTTTTACTTACTTGCCTACCTACCCTTATTCAACCCTCTGCCAGCTAAACTGTTCCACAAAATAAGTATGGTTTTTAAACGTTAATTAGATGGATTCAATGGTACAGATGTCTGTTGGAAAAACTGGGTTAATTTATTGTCCAAGTTTGCTAACCACAAATTAGCAAAATGCCAGCTATGTACAACAAAAATAAAAAGTGCTAGAACTAGCGGCAGAATGTTCCCAGCTTGCTAACATGCTACCCATAGCTTGTCAACTGCAGTGCTTCAACAACTAGCCATGCGAATTACTACCTCACCAGGCCTTTAACATTGTCTTTTTCCGCAAGGAAGAAAAAGAGTGCGATGTTCATGTCATATTGGAGTAAGTTTCCAAGTTGTGAATAGTCAGACTTTTCTGAAAGCTCCAATGTGACCCTTTTACGGAAAGTCCCTCAGAATCAAACAAAACACAGCTTTCTTGTTTCAGCCAAATTTGGTGTGGTTTATTCGGGTTTATTGTTAAAGGACATTGTTTTTAACTCTCACACGACAGTTAATGTATAATAATTGTATAACCATATAACACTCACAGGTTGTAAACCGGACTTCCCATCTCTTCCATCCTTCCCATGTAGCATGAACACGGCATGAGAAGCATGTCAATCAAGTCCAGTTTCTATACACCCATAGACAAGACACAATAAGTGAAAACACCTGTGTAGGTGTACCATAGGTGTGTAGGGCCTTTACAGTATCTAAAATGCTACAACAAAGAAGTTTGGAGTAAAATAAACATACAAAGTGTCATGCTGTTTGGTGTATGTGACCTTAGTGGATTCCATCACTCTGAACTTGAATTATACTCTGTTCTGAGATGAGGTAAAAAACAGAGCGAATACGACTTCTTTCACACTCTAGAGACAAATGTGCTTTTGGGAAATGCATCGACTTTGTTCAGTCACCACAGAACACTGAGGAGAGTTTACCCGGGCAAGCATGTGTGTGCGTGCATTCAGACTCAGACATTATTCTTTTATTAAGACAACAACATTATCTCAATCTACAAACAGACAGACAGCTGAATCCCTGACAGATATGCTATGTGTCTGTGTAACCTTTGAAACAATACAAACACAACCCAGCCATGCAGTTTCAAATCTTATCATTACATCATGTAAATAAACTCAATGTCAAACAATGCAGTCATCACTGTCAGCGGGTGATTGTCAATGATGTTGATATTGCTGCCGACACTTTGTCTAATCTTCCAGAGTCTGGGCTGGGAAACACAAAGCTTGAAACGACAAACTCAATGACCACAAAACCTTCACAGTATCATTACTGACTCCGCCTAAACAAACAAATGGCAAGATATATGGCAATATTTATTCCATCTGAAACTGTCAAGGAAACAACACAAGTGTTTTTTGTTTCTTTGGAGAGGCTAAACAACAGGGTTTAGAGACACAAACAGAGGA
Source organism: Micropterus dolomieu (assembly GCF_021292245.1). NCBI lineage: Eukaryota > Metazoa > Chordata > Actinopteri > Centrarchiformes > Centrarchidae > Micropterus > Micropterus dolomieu. Next base: position 30,210,678 of record NC_060150.1, on the reverse strand, counting down.
GACAATAGTTCAGTCTGCGGTGAAGGGACACATCGCAGTGCAGTTGCCCTCAAGGATGGCTATTCACAACGCCTCCACAGCCTGAATCTAGGAGGCAGGAAGGATATTAAAGCTTTTTCCCAGAGTTGACAGAAGAATACAGGGAAGTGGGTTGACCCAGCGGGTTTGACCAAAAGCAGTGCAGGAAGTGCGAGAGTGCCATGCTTCCACACAGAGATACACTGTTGTGACGGGGGAATTGCTGGCAATGCACAGAGCACTGTGTCTGAAATGCGGCTCCTCAAGGTTTCTAGCATTGCATTGTAGTTATTTTTGCTAGCATTATAATATTGACACTACTTAATATTTTTTTCAAACATACACTTGGCTAGAAGTTAAATGTGTAAGATCTGACCAGAAGTTTAGTTTCAAGTATTCAGAAGATGAACTAACATGAAGTAGAAGTTTTGACGTTTGGTAAAAAATATCTATGTATTGTGCTGTAGGCCCTGCGATGGACTGGCGACCTGTCCAGGGTGTACCCCTTTCGCCTGATGTCAGCTGGGATTGGCTCCAGCCCCTCTGTATGCAGGATAAGCGGTTGACGATGGATGGATGAATGGATTGTGTTGTAGAGATATCTACTGAAGTTAACATGATAACGAGCTAGCCCCTGCCCCTCCACTTTGTACCTCAAGACATGATAGCCCAATAGTATAGCTCAGGTCTACCCCCCATCCCACCTCATAAAACAGAAAAAATACAACCGTATACCTTCTGAATTCAAGTTTCTCTCCTCACTGAACTTCAGGTATATTCAACCAACTCCAGTTGCCCTTGATTTTTAAACTTCCTTGGACTCACTGAACTAATGGCATTGTAATTGTCATCATAAAACATGACAAAAACAAAGTCACACTCACCAAAACCGTTAGTTAGTCTTTAAAATTTTCTAACAGTCACCAATTCTGGTTTAGTTGAACTACACCCTTAATTCACTGAGTTAGATGTGAAAATATTCTAACTCTTCACACTGTCGCTGCCTCTCTGATGCCAGACCTCCTGTTGTTCCATTGTCAATATGTCTATATTTTGTCAATATGTCTATATTGTTTTTGTTAGTGTGTATATTTGTGTTGTCTACACTGAAGTCTGTGTCTGATTTTATTTTATTTTGTTATTGTGATTTTGTATTTTTGTACGAGTAAGCTGTTTTGTCCACAACCCAAATATATTCAGTTACTGTCACAGAGGAGTAAAGAAACCTGAAAAAAATATTCACATTTAAGAAGCTGGATTCAGATAATACTGACCTCTTTTTTCTTTAAAAAAAACTACTCAATTCTTGATTCAATTCAATTCCATTCTCAAAATAGTTGCTGATTAATTTAATAGTTGAAAAATAATTGATTAATAGTTGCAGCTCTACTTGACGCCTCTCCTAAACCAACATCGTCCCCAGGGTCAGAGTCCGGGTGGGAGCTGCTATAAATCGCCTCAATGCTGTATTTCCTGTCATCTAACTGGCCTCCGTCTGTCTCGGAGGCTGCTCTGAGTTATAACACAACAAAGGTTAGAACAGAAGAAATGTTGAATCCTGCACCTCCCTGAGGTCTGTCTTGGCCCAGACCTTTGTCATCTTCCCTGAAACAAGACTGCCGGACCAGCTAGACACCTCATCCACTATTTGAACTGCTCTCAAGGAGTGAAAACTACAACTCCTGCTGCACAGTGGCCAGAACCCTGCACACAACGCCAGCGGGAATGTCTTATCTCTGCCTGCGCTTCAAAACAATAGGCTGAATCATGTTTTTTGCTGTGATAAAGGGATGATGTCTAAAACAGTATGTTAATTCCCTTTTAGAGAAGTTAAGTTCTCTAGCATTAAGTTAGCGTCTTACCATTTTGTTTTCACCATAACATCACATACTTCACATCATTATTGCTAACAAAATCAGCTTTGGTATGTCACAATATCTGCTATTCACGTTTATCTTTTTTTGTGATTTCTTTGAAACAGAGGACAAAGTTAATCTATCAAAATAATTCAATACCTTCTTAAGAGATTGATCATATTAATATCTATTAATCAACTCAGTAGGTGACTTCACTGATGGGTTGCTCATTTCTACCTGAAAGAGCACTAATCAGTGAAATCAGCTTTCAAATCAGAGTAAATCAGAGTATTTGGCCCTTGACCCTTGGTGTCATCTTGGGGCTTCATCTGTAGTAACCTGTGGCTCTGTTTGCTCTGCAGGTGGCTGATTGGGGTGACATGAACACCTGTGGTGCCCAGAGTGTTCTCGAGTACCTAAGTCCTGCCTGCAGAACACTCTCTCTCTCTCTCTTTGCTCCTTCCCACAGACACACCACGTCTTGGCTTTGTTAGGTTCTGAGTTTTATTCTGATGTTTTTGACACTCATGCACCTCACACACCACTGATTTACTGATTTCCACATCCCATGTAGAGTATCTTTACTTTGGTTTAGTCTAATTTGGTAAAAGTGGATGAATAAAATACTTTCTGTGAATGACTTATCTTGGTGTATCACCCTTACGTTATGGTCACTTGATCCAGGTCATAACAACATGCAACAAACTGTATAATATTAGTGAGGATGTAGAGTAGTGGTAAGCAAATAGGGACCTGAAGGCCAAATCTGGTCCCCTGATGAAAGCATAGGGGTAACTATGCTATGAAGGTCATCGCTATAATGACTTATGCATATATTTATAACACGATATAATGCGTCCATAAGACATTATAACAGTTGTTATAATCACTTACAAACACACCTTAGGCGCTATAGCAAAGTTCATAACGTATTATGACCTTTTGATTTAATGTTTTATAACTAATAGTAATACCAGTTTATATCAATGTGCAGCAAGAATCTCCGACCATGTTCCATAACACATTATAACCACCGACTCTGCCTCACGATGACCTTCATAGAAAGTGTTACCAGCATAGGTTTTCACTTCAATAGTTTATCTCTAAACTTGGAAATGATTTTCCATAACTCTGCTGTAGCTAACAATATAAACAATTGTTATATAAATGTAAGGATCATGTTAATCCCAATAAATAGGACCTCTTTGGGGAGCCATAAATGATGCACCCACTCTTTTTTGTGTATGGATAACCAATTTATTACATCTCCAGCCTCACAGTGTATCACAGAACAAACATTCATGTATATAAGTAATTTCTTTGCAAAATGAGTATTATTATGAGCTGCTGTACCTCTCTTACCACCCAAAATGACATCTGCTGTCAGATAAAATCCTGAAACAAACAAATTTGTACTTAAATGTATTCAACAAACAATACATAATTAAGAAATATAGGCCTGTCTTTCCACTGCCCAAATAAACAATGGGAAAAAAATTGGTCCATGGCTGAACCTAATTGCTGACATAAATAATAAATATCAACACCGGGTGATGTTAAACATTAATGACAAAATGAATGACAGCTGAATTCCATTTAACTGCTTCAGTTTCATGGTCCTCATATTGTGCACACTGGCTCACTGTCGCACATACTGAATTTCGCTGCCCAATAATGTCTATGTGCAGCAGGGCAAGACACATTCGCCTCTGGGTTCAAATTGACTGGACTCCTTCGCTTTGCTCAGAGTGAAAACTAATTGAACTTTGACATGCGTCATGAGTCCAGCCAGTTTGAGAGAGGTTGTGGGATTGATCTCATTGTTTATAACCTTGTTTATGGATTTGCACAGTGAAAAGATCCAAGCAGCAGAGAAGATGCTGGCTGTGAGTGCAAGAACATTGACAGTTAATGATGTAAATTGTTTAATAATCAGCCGTATAATTTACAACTTTGTGCACTGCTGCTGTTAGCCCGCTAGCAATGCTAGCTCCTATGCCAGCTATGTTTACAATCTACCCATACTATTTCCTTTCCCGCCTGATTTTTGCACACCACCCAACAAGACCTAACCTACTCTACAAGTACAATGATTGCTATTTATACTTCCCTCCTACCTCACATATAATATTCATGGTTACCCTATTTTCATCTATAATATATTTTAGTATTGTGTGTTTTTAAAGTGATTGAAATGTTGCAAAAATTATTGTTTTATCAAAAAAATATTATTTCTAACTGCAACTTATTTGTTTTGTTCTCAAAAGTTATGAAGTAACAAGGCTTGTTGGGAATTGGGAAATCCGTTTGTCCAGTGATCTTTTTCCTGTCATGTCTGATAATGGAATAGCCTCACATCATCTTTCTTGTAATGGTTGGACCTTGTTGGAAAAGGCCTGTAAAGTGAACTTCTGATGGGTGAGTTAGGGGTTTCTTTCTGTTAAGATCAGGATCGGGGATGGAAGCTGCGATTGTTACCTTTTGTATGTTGGAAAATGTGCACTTACTGTAACCTGCCTGTGTAATGTCCCGCTTTGCCACTGTGTGATAAATGATAAATAGGCCTATTTGCGATTACCTGTAGACTTACGAGTTGTTGTGCTTATCTTGATGGCCATAGTTCTGTGCTTATCTTCATAGCGTGTCTGTGTTTTGCGTGTAAGCTGGTTAAAAATATTTCAGCTGTTGGGGGAATTCTGTGGCTGTAGCTTTGATTAATTTGGCATTCAGGCAGCCATTGGTTTTGATCAAAGGCTGGTTTGTCTGCGCCCATGGAAAATATTTTCACGGGGACCCAGCACAACTACGGTCACTTCAATCCTCAGGAAGTTTGTTTAAAATGTTCAGCAGTCAAACTCCAATTTTAAATCATGTATAGACGAAAAGCAAAGTCAATATAAAATGTAGCCGCGAGCGGCAATGACCGGGATCCAAGCAAGTTGCAAAAAACACAACATTTGACATTTTCAGAGAAGAACAGATGCAGATGACTTGAGAGATTAAAGGGATGAAAGAATTTGGACTTTGAGATAATTGGTGAAACGCAAACTTGATTTTCATAGCATCACCTTGAGATCAGAGAGTGTCATTATATGTACCGGCTACTTGGGGAAATGTTCAACCCACCTGCGACAATTTGTGCTTGAAAGGTTCAAGCCGCACAAACACTTTTAGGCGGAGAGAAAATGCCACTCGATCCAAATGAAAAGGAGAACTTAGACTCAGTATGACCTGAACAACCCTTATTGTCAGCAAGTCTGACTCAGTCACCTGGGATTGGTACCCTGCCACAGAAAATGTGTGTCATTTCATAGACTGTTTTGTTGCATTGTTAAATAGGTTTTGCTGAAAAATTTGAAGGGACACATATTAGTGGAGGGTTTGGAGAATTTCTTTAGCTTTTAGCACTTAATTTCCTGCTTTCAGATATGTTTTCTCCTGTATATCAACATTTAATATCATCCCTGCTAAACCAGCACACGTAGGGATGATTTAGTCTTCCCTCCTGTGTTTTTAGTGAGTTGGCAGTTGTGTTAGTTAGTAAATATAACATAAGTTTATATATAATATAAATTTCTGCTGTGAAAAAGGCAGACATGTAGTTCAAAACATAAACAACTTGAGCATAGAGTCCTCTCCACAAAATCAAAATGACTAATTTTTATTTCATATACTATACATAAATGTATCATTTGTCACCACTATATAGTGAAACATTAAACTCAGTGTTTTAACTCAGTCATGACATAATGAATGGAGAAAACATACATTCTCATATTTATGTTTTACTGGCTGCTACTGTTTTCCCAGTTTCCTTGACCCCAGGATGCACGCAGTCATGTTAGTTAATGGTTTTATTTTCAATGTAATGTACACAGTGTAGATTATCACTGCAGGGGTCAAGTGGTATATTTTGGTTTTATATGCATGTGTGTGTTTGTGTGCGTAGAAAACACAAACACATGATTTTCTACATTTGTGAGGACACTTTATTGATTTACATTAATTTGATGGGGCTTAAACACCACATGCCCAACTCCAATCGCAGCCTCAACCGATGACTAAAAACCCCAGTGACAATCATCCAACATGCCCTCAAATGTCAGTTCTCAGAAACAGCTAAACCAGACCACACACAAACACATACATATACACACACACTTTCCCACAGTAAAAAGCACTAAAGCACATGACCCAAACAGGACATCCTCCCAATCATTCACCCTCTTTAAGTTCCCACTCCCTCCCTCCACCCCCATGAACCACTCTTTCCCAGTTGTGTACTTTTTCTATCACAGTGAATGTTGAATGAGCCCGCATGTGCTTTCTTAACATTACCTCAGCAGTATTTGCTCAATTATCCTGCACACATTAGCAAATGCAGAAATTCCCCCTTCCTACTTAAGTCCTTTCCCCCAGCCTTCTCCTGGCCTGCGATTGGTAGGAAAGAACATCAGATTTTGACAACAGATTGCAGAATCATTATTGCTGCTTGAATAATGTTCACTGGCAACATTTTTAATCTTTAATCCAGGAAATGTGACGTAATTTATACTGTACAAAAGATAGACATTTTGACGGGGTCAGTTCGAGTATACAAAGTATCCCACATGTTAGAAGTAGGCTACTCAAACGCTCAGTTAACTGGCCACTAGGAGGCAGTGGGGAAAAAAACTAAACACTTTAATTAGCTTGCAGGGAGGAGATAGTGTGGTAAAACAAATTAAATCATTTAATGAACTTGTTGTGGACATGTTCATTATCATTATATTTCCTTTTTTATGTTGATGAAGAACATGAAAAAGGTGGCATTACGTTTCTGAACGTAAATAGGGTTGCCCAGACATGAAACCACTGCTCCAATGTTTAAGGCTACTGCAGTGTGCTGTCTGATCTTGTATCTTTATTTCACCGGGACTTAGAAACGCACACTCGGGGACCAGTGCATGTTCCTCATCACCCGGTGTTGACATTTTTTTCTGTCCCTCTCTAATCCTCTTTCCTGCTTTCACCTTTCTCATACTTTTCTTCTTCTCCTCCCCCTCTTTATCCCCCTCCGCCTCGTCTCTCCTTTTCCCCAGTGATCCCTTTGCCCTCCTGCGTCCGACTCCCCCGTTGCTGGCCAGATCACCACACAGCTGCACTCTGTCACACACGCGCGCGCACACACACACACACACACACACACACACAAAGATACATACTTGGCTGGAACAGTTTGCTAAATGCCATTACTAAATTAATGTGTGTCATGTGATAAGTGCAGACAATTTTGCAATAGTGTGTTTTTGCGTGTGTGCAAATCCACATCCTTGGGGCCACTTTGGAATTTATTCCAACTTTTGCAACATCTTGCATCACTTTTCCAATAACATCATTAACATGGTCTGCGGACTCCTGGCTCTGTTTCACATTTCATGTTTGTTTGCAACATCTCTGTGTATGTTGCTTTAATGCGTTTTGCTGTATGTTTGACAGGTTTTTTTCATTTTTTCAGTTTTACACTGTAACTCATATTTATCCTCTATGTTCTGCAATAACACATAACAAAATATTTATGCATGGTTTGTTGTTTTCTTTCTGAGTGCAGGAGTTTTCTTTTATGATTCAGAAGACAAAAATCTACATCAGATTAGAACTGGCAGCTAAACCTGCATACAAGTAGATGTAGAAACTAATTCCTAACACTAAATTGGTAAAACTCAACAAGATGAGATGACAGATGAGATGAAATTTTAATGATTCCCGTTGGAAAACTGGGTCATTGCAGTAATAATCGGATGCTGTAGGAAAACGTCTAAGAGAACACGCTGAAGATAAAGATATGGGCTTATGCTGCCTTCCTGTCGGTTTGAGGGAAATCTTATCAAGTTCTCTTCTGACAGATTTACAGGCTGCCAGATGTTTCCACTGGAATAAACAAGTGTCCATCTTGTTAAATCATTGCCATGTTGATGTGACACAGTAATCATTCAGCTGACACTATATCCTGTTAGTATAAGATTTATAAATGCTTTTGGGTGAGTCTTTAGTGGGAAGAATCCTCTGGTGGATGGGAGGAAACCATAATGCAAAAATGCATTGGCGGCTCATAATGAGACTCATGTGAATTTACATAGCATAGGCACCACTATGCATCCTTTTCAGGTGCTGTTAAATTTACTGACTTGTATCTTTTAGTCAAATCTTCATGCTGGGAGATCATATTATTGAAATGCATAGGTGCTGCTAGACCTTTTAACTGGGGCTTGTGCCGTTGTATTTATGTGCTGTGCCCCCAGTAAAATGGTCAAGACCCCTTGCCGTCGCTTTTTAACATCCTGGGCATCGTTTTAGATGTGTAGGGCTCTGCTGTCAAGTTAGCAACAACATATATATCCAACATCCGGTTACATTTTCAAAATAAACATCAAGAAACAGCACGTGGTTAACGTTGTGAAATGTTGCAACAAAAAAAAAATGCGTCAAAGGTGAAAACGAGTATCAATGTTTACAACTTTGATGAGAGGATGAAAAGGGACTATCCTTCTGGGCACAACAAGAGATTAAAACTTAATGAGAGTGACTTTAGGGAAGAGCAGTCAGATATATGTGCTCTCTACTCTCAAAGTCTGATGAGAGCAAATAACAGTAATGTTAAATTAATGTACTAGTTTGCAGTAATCTCTGTCTAGTCTGTCTGCCCTGCTAACCCAGCTGGGCAGTGCATCTCTTTGTCTGTCTGTGTCTTGGTTGTTGCCAGACTTTGTTCTGAACAATGTCAGAGTGAAATACAACAATTTATTAAGTTAGACCGGCCGGCCATTGTGTTTATAAACTGCAGCAAGGAAAAGATATCTGCGACGCGCGTGAAGATGCGTTTATTTGCGCATGAACAAAATGAAACTCAAGCATTCCAGCAGCAACCTCTATGCCGACCAGTCCAGGCAATACCCGTCATTTTTAAACAAGACAATAATTATCTGTCTCTCAGTCAAGGTTCAGTTACAACTCTGGACTAATGTAAGATGGACAGCAATGGATTGACATTGACTATTGAAATTGTTGATTAGTGGGGCAGACAGGGCAATATGGATAATATGGATGTGGAAAATAAACATCACCTATTCAGTCAAGTCATAGTATAAATAATACATTTTTGAAAGTAAAATACTAAAGGAAACCTGCGGGAGCCAGTTTAAATGGACCTGATAGAGCTGATAACATTAATATCTAGCAAGTATAGTTATCTATAATTTACAGGGACTATGCTGAGGTTTGGCAGTACAGTAGATGCTGGATCATCAGCCAGTACAAGCACAGTTGATCCACATCCAGCCTCAGCCAGTAGGCTCCTAGCATAGACCCAGTCCAGACGGCTTTAGCAGGTCCCACAGACCCAGGTGAAACATAGACAGCCTCAGACAGTAGGAGCACAGCCAGAAATGTACAGCCAGCATCAGAGACAAGCAGCTCAAACCCTAATGGAACAGTTGCTGCTTCACCAAATGACCCAGCAGATTGGCCCCCAGTCTTAACAGAATTCATGAGGACTGAGTTAGCAAAAAGGTCCATTGAAACCAGCACTGGATTTTCTAAAAGAGGTTTCCATTCATGCTTATTACAGAGACAAACTTTTGAAAGGAGAGAGGATTTTAGTGAGACCCCAGGGAGGTAAGGACTGGCTCTGGAGGCGACGTAGGTATGTGTGCGCATGCTGTGGTCAAAGCCCTTTCTGACATGGCAGTGCCAGTATTAACTGACTAGCCAAGGGAAGCCGGTAAAGCAAATACAAACACATTTTCTATGATCCTGCAGGTTTTTAAAAAATTATATGTTGGGTGGGGAGGCCTGTGCCCCACTAAAGCTTTATGTCTAGCAACGCCCCTGCTGAAATGTAAGATAAAGATTCCAAAGACTAAGCTCTAAATTCTCAGCTATGAAGCCAAAAACAAGCTTACTACAACAAACGTGTGGATAAGTTCATGGATGATATAACATTTTTCCGTAGGAAGTGTTTTATGTTTTTATGGAGAGGCATAAGTGCATCTATTTGTATTTGTAACCTCAGAAGTCAGTTTCACTTTTCCGGTGACGTGTTTGTGCCTTGTTATATTCTGGGTGTTGCATCCTGCTGCTGTGAGTACAAAAGTGGATTCAAAGGAGCCTTTTTCTAAAAGCAGAGTTCCCCCATGCTCCGTCTTCCTGTTTACATCCATTCTCACACATACACTCATGCTCACACACTCACACACACACACACACACACACACGTTAATCATCAGTTTGAAATCTATACTTGCTTACATGCATTCCCATAATGCATATCCCTCGCATGCACACACTCACAGTTGCATTCTAATACAGACACCTGCCAATTTATTATTCTGTATTCATGCAAATACGTTTTGCTTACTGTGTAATCTCCCACAATGCACCAGTAAACCAGCTGAACTGTCTCTAAACAAGATTTCCTGTGACATCATCAACCCCTGTATCTCCTGTTGTGTGAAGCTTTTTTTATTTACATCCAGGCAAAGAATGAAAACTGACTGTGCTATGTAGGAGTAGTTTGACTGATTAGTGTGTCGCTAAATCAGTCATTCATTCATATCACACACTTAACCTTTCTGTAGACACGGGGGCTCAGAAGACACACTGTGGAAAATACTTTTATTTTTACTGCTTATTATGATAATAAGACCTTATGCCTATCAAGTGACCAATAATGCGTACTTTCAGAATTTGCATAAATAAAGTGTTACTAATTTGTATTGCTTCGCTACTGTGCAAACAAAGGTGTAATATAATAATTCACAGGGTAAATGCCCATTAAAAACGTTTACCACATGCTCAAATTATGGCAACCAGTACTACTTGTATTTAAAAAAAATGTAAGCCAATTTGGTAAAAATTTGATTTGATTGCTTATCTAATTGAACAAAATGGAGAGGACCCTTGATCCTCCCCTTTGTTCATCTATTATGTAGTTTTTAATGGAGTGTGGTACAGAAACAGTGACAAAGTTACACACTCTTGGCTCATTTTCCATGTTATCTGTCAGTGGCCAAGATCACACTTACACTAGATGAGATTTTTGTGGTTTTTGAGATGCAATCTTTGTTAGTCAAGATGAGCCAACCCTCCCAAGATGTAACAAAATGTATGATTACAGTGAGTGACAGGTGGGTGCCCTCTTAGGTGGCTAGTCGGTAAATGTTTCAGCAACCAGGCTCAGTGCCACCTCTTTGCACATTTTTACATTAGCCAGAGTCAGGCATTGCTAAGATGGCAACAGCCAGCCCACAATGAGTGTCACAACAGCTTTTCAGAAACCTATGGGTGACGTCCCGACACTACATCCATGTTTTATACAGTCTAAATGGTGGTGCTTTGAGCTAAATGCTAATGTCACACTGCTAACATGCTCATAACAACAAACATGCTGATGTTTAGCAGCAGGTGTAATATTTACCAAGTTTTGCGTGTTAGCATGCACAGCAAAAGAATATCACCAGTTTTGCAGGTATTTCGTCCTAAAACGGCCCTGCGATGGATTGTCCAGGGTGTACCCCGCCTTTCGCCAGATGTCAGCTGTCCTGTACGCAGGATAAGCGGTTGACGATGGATGGATGGATGCTCCTAAAAAAATGTATTAAACTAACTGAAATGCATACCTAATGATGATGCTATAGGAAACCAAAGTATTTAGGCTTTATTCCATGAGAACCATGACTGTCTGTTCAAAATTTCAAGACAATCCATCTGACTAATATTTTACAGTTTGAAGCGGTAGACCAGTTAACCATCTCTGCTAGCATGACTAAAAAGTAAAAACAATGTCTTTGGCTTTTCTTTTCATAAGGTTTTAGTTTCACCTAGGTGCTGTCTGTTCAGTAATGGTGAGGCTGTCCATGCTTCTGCAATAATCCAGATCTCGTATTTATTCCAACAAACTGCTTCTGCTGCTAAACATTTAAATGACGTCACTGTTTTATGGTAGAATCGCTCCCTGACTCAACCCGACACTGTGCCCTTTATAACATAAAATATAAGCTTTTATTCCACAAATTGATTTCTTTTATGAATGAATTTATATACAAAAGCTGTATTTTATTAGTTGTAGACTGGAATCGCAAAGAATACATTTTCAGAGTTATACAAGTGAAATATTTTGTAACTGCATTTAAAAACTAAAAAGCTATGCTATTCTTCTTTTCAGTTGATGAAGTCTAATGGAGAAGGTAAACATCATCATTGTATCTCTGTGGGGTTAAGGTGAGAAATCAGAGAAACAGCACATCCACCTGTCATTTCAGGGGCAGCCTTTCTCATTACCCGCCAATAAAAGCCTTATTAAACGCCTGTTACCAAGCAACCAGAGCTGTTACAAAGTGAAATGGCCACTATATGATTTAGTACCACTTAGTGTGTAAGTGTGCCCTTAAAGTTCTTTAAACACACAGTACCTGGGTTTGTACAAGTGTCTGTAAACCTACTGCAGCACCAACATTAAGCATTTTAGAGCTAATTAAAACACTACTAAATATTACTTTGAACAGATGATTGATTTTTGATTTTTTCATACAGAAAGGGGAGTTTTCATCTACAGTAGCATGTTATGTTATTATATTAGACTGAACAAAATTATAAATGCAACACGTTTGTTTTTGCCTCTATTCATCATGAGCTGAACTCAAAGATCTAAGAATTTCTCTACACACAAAAGGCCTATTTCTCTCAAATATTGTTCTCAAATCTGTCAAAGTCTGTGTTGGTGAGCACTTCTCCATCCACCTCACAGGTGTGGCGTATCAAGATGCTGATCAGACAGCATGGGTATTGCACAGGTGTGTCTTAGGCTGGCCACAATAATTAGAAATTAGTATTTCTTAATGTAAAGCTACAAGAATACAAGGGATTACTGCTTTTAAGTGTAAAACAGTACATTTTACTATTGATGGTATACGTTACATTGCCTCTCAACAACACAACGGTATTCACACACCCATTTAAAGCAACATTATGTGTAATTTTATTTCAAAATAACAACCTCAAAATGATTTTGAGGGTACACTGATGTGTAATAGGGTGAACTGAGTCTCTGTCTTTGCCACTTCAGGTCGGGGTGCTGATTATTGGCAATATGTAACACTGGACTCCCATGCACAAACAATGTTTCGTGAAAACGGCGTAATGCTTTACGGCACCAACACGACCATTCAGCAAGCAAGCTATAAGAGGAAGCAACAAGTATATAATGTACAATGTAAGTTTTCAACAACAGCAACATTATGCTGCTGCTCGTGGACAAGGGTGCCCGTGTGGAGCTGGGCGAGCAGTTCAGTTAGCTCTCCTTATTTACAGCAACAGTGAATTATACTCGGAAAAAGTAGGGACACCAAATCGCACAAAAACAAATTACATACAACAACTTATAAAGTTGCCATGTGTAATTTTGATAACGTTACATTTAGCCAACATGATAAGTCGACATTAGATAGCTTGCCGTCTTTGAATAACTAGTTGTGTATCTTTCAACAGGGAGGCTCAGAAATGTCAGCATAGTTAAATTTATTGTATGATAACAAAAACGGTTAGTGAGCTAAACTGACTTTTATAAATGATGATGATGATGACTGTTGTTACAGTAATAAGTTACTGTAGTGAATGGGTCTTCCACTGTTATGTTGCATTTCTGTATATTATGTGGGTCATATACTGCAACTCAGGCCGCTGAAGAAGCTATGTACCTGAGTGTCAGTAAAATAATAATAAATATAGAACGTTGTGAAGCCAATAATACCAGATCCATTGTAATGTAGCTGGCTGCCCCTGCTTTGAATCACTATTGGTTTTAGAAACAAATCGCTTCACATTTGCTTTGTACTGTTACATCATTTCACATAATACTGGTGTTGCACAGGATAGTAATGTGGATTGTGTAAGCTGGTGATGTAATGTGGCGACCTGTGACATATATAGCAATTAAATGAATAAATGTATGTATGTATGTACTTTGCAACAGGTAATGTTAGCAACTGGTCTGCGTTAGGCGGCAAGCTAACATTATCTAACTTTACATGCTTTGCATTAATGTTACCTGTCCAATTTGATAAAAGCCAACTCTGGGTTGTTTTTTATATCCAAAACAGTGGAGGTGTCTTTGTAACTCAAACGCCTTTCTGACGTTGCCCCATGTTGTCCTGATCCTGTCCTGAGTGCTGTGTTTTTGTGTTTTGATTCTGAGGGTTTGGTTTTGTATCTGCATGTTACTCCTATCATCTGTTCCGTTTAGTTCTGAGTTTATTCATTTATCAGTTAGGTATCTGTTATATAGTATATGGTCTTGTATCCAGTCTTCGTGGTCTGTGTTGTTCTGTTATCTTGTCTCCCTTAGCCACCCTGTCTTATTAGTTAGAATCCCTTTTGCTTTGCTGTTAGTTTAGACTTAGTTTTAGTTTGCTTGTTACCTTTAGTGTGCGTCCTCTACCTGATGTTATTGTTTGTCTGGTTATTATCTGTCAGCTGGTTATTATCTGTCAGCTGGTGTTTAGTGGTGTTTTGGTATTTTCTTGATTTCAGTTCTGTTCCAGTCTCATGTATTAGTTTCTGTACCATCAAGCTTGAGTTCTGTCTGCTTGTCTATTTATGTTCTCTGCCAGTTTCATTAATTAATCTGATTTTGTTCATTCTGCTCTAGTGTCTGTATAACCTTTATTATTATTCATCCACGTCTTACTGAGTATCTGTCTCGTCTTGTATCTTAGTTCTTTGTCCTGTACCTTCATTCATGTCTGTAGTGTTCACTCCTGGCCTGTGTGTGAGTTCTATTTTACCTTAGCTTCTGTCTGTGTTCCTTGTTGGTGTTAGTTTATTTGTGATCTGTCTGCTTGTATTAGTTTATTTATATTACTCTGACGTTTAGTGTTGAGTAACTTGTGTTTTGTCGCCCCCAGTATCTGCCTGCCTGCTAGTCTCTCTGTTTTCCCTGCTGTGTCTCTGCCTGCTTCGTTAGACTCATGTCTGTCACCCGTGTTGCTCCCGCCCTGCTCGTTAGTCCGTGTATATATACCTGGTGTTTCCAGCTAGTCTTGGTTGGGTCACTGCAGTGTTTTGGTGTGAGAAGAAGTTCTGTTTGTTCTTATTCTCGCTCTCTATTTTGGGTTTCTGTTTGAGTAACCTTATTTTGGACTCTGTTTATCAGCCACTACGCCTGTAAGTGCGCTCACCTTTTGTTGTCAAATAAATCTTTGAACTATACCTGCCAGCCATGTGTCCTGCATTTGGGTCTTCCAAGCTACCTGCCTCACCACGACAAACTGTGACACATGTTTTCACCCGGCGTCAATCTCACTTTCGTTTGGCCTGGTGGGCTTCAGTACATAAAACCTTTTTGTTTGTTACCCTTACGTTCACAAATGGGCAATAAGTCATAAATTTCATTGAAAAACTACATATAGCCCCTTTAGCAGGCTTAACACAAGCGTGTCTTTGTATGTGCACATGTATCAATCTCATCATGAGTTCTAATCAATGTCAGCAACAGAGTTTTTCATCTATTATCTTTATAAAGGCTGAAGGCTGCTCGCACTGTGCATACTGCACAGAATAAAAGGTGCTGACCTACTACAGCTCACACTAGTACACCCACATACGTACAAACACAAAGTCAATTTGATGAAAACTTTGAATTCACATGAGAGCAGGCCAGCAACCATCAGCTGGAGGTATGGGCTTGTGTTTGTTTTTTTAGCCCCACACACAAACACGCATGCATGTATGCACGCACGCACACTTGGTGAGGATGGAGGAATAACCCCTCTAGGAGTCTATCGTGCAGACCCTCTCACTCCTCAGGGAATCTGCCTGTATACCTGCCAAGTCTTTGTAGTGAGCCATCAACACCAGGAAGAGGAGATGCAGTCGAGTGTCACAGAGCGTGAATCAGAGGAAGGTGAATCTGTCCCTCCAGGATATCTCAAATGCCAGTGTGAACACTGAAACTCTCTGCATTCCTGCAGTATTTCGATACATGTTGCAATATAACCAGAATGTTAAGCACTGGGATGTTTT
Source organism: Micropterus dolomieu (assembly GCF_021292245.1). Taxonomy (NCBI): domain Eukaryota; kingdom Metazoa; phylum Chordata; class Actinopteri; order Centrarchiformes; family Centrarchidae; genus Micropterus; species Micropterus dolomieu. The sequence continues at coordinate 30,194,749 of NC_060150.1, read as the reverse complement.
TTGTTTGTTTTTTTATGTTGCAAAAGGATCAACAGCTTAGAGTACACGGCCTTCTTGGACTCTGGGTGGGCTAATGGAATGGATTCTATCCAAGAATGCCATACCTGCTGAGAGACTTCAATGCAGAATGCAGAGACAAAACATTATCAACTTTGTGTGTTATCAGACCTGCAGCTGTATGTACTAGACACTTGGGTAAAGAGAGAAGCAGAGCTGTCAACTGATCACCACCTGGTGATGAGGTGGAGTGGTGATGGCGCATAAGACGCGTGCCTTTGGTGTGAGAGACCCGGGTTTGAATCCACTGTGAGACACCAATGTGTCCCAAGACACTTAACCCTTAGTTGCTCCAGTGTGCGATCTCTGACATATATAGCAATTGTAAGTCGCTCCAATCTAAATGAATAAATGTAAAAGTTGGATCAGATGGTGGGGGAAGCCCAGAGGCCCTGTTTCATGGGATCTTCAACTCCCACCTCTGGGTTAAGAGTGACTTGCTGCCCCAAGTGAAGGAGTTGGGATCTTGTCGAGTGATAGTAAAATGGAGTGTGAGATGGTGTGGCGTCAGCAGTAATGCGGGCATTGTATCATACTATTGTGGTGCAGAGGGAGCTGAACCGGAAGGCAAAGCTTTCAATTTACCAGTTGATCTACGTTACTGACTGAAAGAATGAAATTGCGGATACAAGCGGCCAAAAAAGTTTCCTCCGTAGGATGGCCGGGCTGAGGAACTCTGATATCCGCAGGGAGCTCGGAGAAGAGCCACTGCTCTTCGAAAGGAGCCAGTTGAGGTGGTTTGGGCATCTGATTAGGATGCTACCTGGGCGCCTTCCTTTGCAGGTTTTCTGGGCACATCCAACTGGGAGGAGACCCCAGGGTAGATCCAGAACTTGCTGGAGGGATTGCATATCTCACCTGGCTTGGGAACGCCTTGGGATGCCCCAGGAGGAGCTGGAAAGTATTGCTGGAAAGAAGGATGTCTGGAATACCCAGCTTAGTCTACTGACACCGCGTCCTGACCCCGGATAAGCGGAAGATGATGGATAGATGGAAGTAAAGTTTCCCAAGTTGATTTAAGAGATCTGTTCAGGATGTGTATGGAGAAAATGTGCAACAATACGCTGTGTGAAGGATGCGTCAACACAATAAAGTGGGTTGTAGAAATCAGGAAGAACAGGAGTGATGTTATAGCATAATTGAGATTACATGGAAGTTTTGTTTTTAAAGATCAGGCTGTATTATAATTAAATCAACACAATACAAAGTACACATCTTGACAGCTGAAGGGAACATTTAACATGTTGCAAGTCCTTGGAAGCAATAGCTACCACCAATGAGATCTGAGATTAAACATTAGAGTAGTAACAATTACAGCACAAGGCTTACGTTACATTTAATTATTATAAAGAAAATGGGAAAAAAACAAAAAACACATTAAAGACAAAGTCTTTGTTCAGTTCTGAGACTGACATCACAGGCTGAAGCCCACTCACCCCAAAAATAACTGTCAGACAGTGATCAGCAAGTGCCAAAAGTTGCCATGGCAACTGGCCAACATCCCATTGGAACTTTGAGTGACATGCAGGACAAGTGGTCTGTGTGGTTCTACAGCAGTATCCAGTATCTTCAACCAAGTCCAGTTGCCCTTGATTTTAACCTTCGTTGGTTTCTACATACAAAGACACAGCAGAGGGAGAAGGCTGGGATCACTGTGAACCCACAGGTGTGCATGTTCATGTGTGTGTGGTGTTGCAGGTAGGAGGTGTATGAAGGTTTGTGCTGAAAGCTAAATGGCTTAATAGTGACATGGAAATACTTTCCATCTGACACAGTGTGAAGGTAGGTCAACAGTTTGAATTATTGAGAAAACACAGTTTGAGAGTGTGTGTAACAAGACTGCAGACAGGATTTAATTGTTTGAATATGTCTTTCTCAGAAACAAGATTACATTTTCTCTGCACCCCAACCTTTCTGTTCCCTTTTAAGATTCTCAGTCATCCATGTCACAGTAATCCAAGGACAGGCTTCTTCAACTCAAAACAGAAGGAGCCTCTTGGATGAGAGGTGAAACATCTTCAAGTGCCTTCAGCCAAGTCCAGTTGTCCTTGATTCAACCCACCTTGGATAACCTTTCTGTTCCTCCATTTACAGACTGATGGTTCATGCTGTACACTGAGATCTTACAAAAACTATTACAACTATACAACTAACTAATATTACATATATTCTGTTTGTTGTATCTCTTCTTTTAATGTCTGCTACCAAAACAGCTCTTGCGGTTATATTTAATCAATCTCAGCATGTAATGTGTCTTTCTGTGTCTGCGATACTGCAATTTACTTCAGGAATATGAATACATCAGAGGCGTAATTTAACAGTCCTTTTGTTCTATAATGAGTCACATTTAGCTTCAGTATCTGAGAGATGGTTGTGATTTTGTGAACACAAATGTTGTCTCTTCATCATCCCAGTGCTTCTAAACAGTTCAGAACCACCAGTTCTGATGCCAACAGAATGATTTATCAAGCCTTCAGAAGCTCCTTTTTTAGTTTCCCATTGTGCTGTTCAATTTAAATCTGAAGATGTGCATAAACACTGAGCTGAGCTAAAATCTTCACATGGATTCACCAGGCTGCACTCTCAACCTGTAAAAACATTTAGATGAGATGTTAATGCTCATACTTCTCTTATAACAGTAGTCAAGTGCTCTTTACATAAGTCAGATAAGTTTATTTCATGCCGCTGCACTGATTATTTTGTAAGAAATTTGTGAAATCTGTTTAATACATAATCTGTGCACTTGACACTGACAACACCCTTGAACTGTTTTAAACAATGACACAAGATGGAAAGATATTTCCTTCCCTTGCTTTGCCTTTCACAAAATAAAATACCTTATGGACATGGTTCAGCATAGAATCCTCTTTTTGTTGGGAAAAGGAAATAAGAGTGGAAACAAACGCCAAGGGTCAACAGTATATTGCAGTAGGATAAATAAAGCATCTGTTTGCCAGCATGACTGGATTTTTCCATTCAAGTGAGTAACGATGTCTGAAGGCATGACGCAGATTCGCCGGTCTTAGGTTCAATACTGCCACTGACCTTGTGTCGGTGACACAGTCATGTTTATCTTTTAATCCTTGTTTTAATGTTCATTTATCATTTTGAAATACTCTTGGTTCACACTGCTGGAGTTTTCATAACCACTTTTTGTCTTTATAGAACTTCATAGAAATCTAATTCAACAAACTTTTTACACTTGTCCTGAATATCCCGAAGCTGTTTTTTACCCAAAGGCATAAAAATGTTTTATGTAAAGGTTTGGGATTAGATTTTAAACTACAGTATTTCTACACTTTGTTATTACCCAACCAAAATTAGCATACAGTATATCAATGATCTCTGAATGAATATTTCTTATAAAAGTGACTAATGTACCTTTTGTGGTGCTTCAGATGTACAGATAGCCCTCTTGCAAGTAAAACGAAGTGCAAGAACAGCTGGTTTAGTGTAAAAAGTAAATTATTTCCCCCCCACAAAGCATTTCATGTCAATTCTAGCAATATCCAAAGAGTTTCCAATTTAGCCAATGAATTCCAATCCAGGATGTTTAGAGGATTATTTAGAAAGGATTAGGGATTTGCTTATTCCAATGATTACAACCTGTTCACAAAATGAATTAACTGGGACAAAGATTTATCTCAATGATTAAAGTCAAATCTAAATCCTTTGTAATCAACATTCATAGAAAATCTAATTATACGTTTGAAACACATTTTGAATTTTAAATATGTCTATAGTCCTGATTGGTTGACACATGATGACTCTATTTAGATGCTATAAACCTATCAGGAACACACACACACACACACACACACACACACACACACACACACACACACACACACACACACACACACACACACACCTGAATAAGAAGAATGTACTTGCATGATGTGGAAAAACAAGGCAGGAATGGACGTAGTGTGGGCTAGGTTGCAAGTCTGAGCTGCAGGAGCAAATGTGGCTAGCAGGCTAATGTATATTTTGGTATGTATCTTCATGAAATAGCTGTTGTGTTAACCGCTGAAAATCTAGCCAGGCTTGGGGCTTCTCTCTATTTTCTCTCTGTTCTGTTTACTCCACTCTGGCATTTCACCATTGTATCATTCTGTTCAACAATAAGAGGGAAAATGCAGCAAGCTTGCTAATGCTCAGATAGCTCAATCACTAACGGGACATTAAGTTCACTTGTTCAAAGACATATTTGTATGATGTACTTATACCTAACTTTGCTGTATTTAAAGCATGTCTGTTGTGGAGCAGTTTATACTCGGAATGGATGGACACAAAGGTACCATAGCTTCCTCTATTTAAGACTCTCCAGCTCTCTGTTCCCTCAAAGATCAGCTCTGTCAAAAAGGTTTGCCATTGGTCAACGGTGCAAATTTGCAGGTCAGAGTTCACCAAACGCTGAACATGGATTTTCTTCACCCAACTAATCGACTGACCTTAACAGACCTTCGTTCTCATACTGTAAATGTGGTCATTCTGACTATGGGATATAAAAACTTTGCTCTGTAACAATATATTCTACTACTACTTATGTGCCAATTGGCCAGCAACCCAATTTGCCTGTTTGGTTATCTTGTTAGGTTAGTCAACTGGCACACTATCTTTTCACCTGCAGGAATAAGAACATGTATTACTTGTTGAAATTTGTTGTGTCATATATAGTATGATTAGTTTTCAATAGAGGTAAACAGATGTTACAGAAATTACAATAAAATATTGAAAGGCATTAATAACTTTGTAGGGGAGGAAGTAGCTGTTGCATACCAGATGCTGTATTCAGTGTGTGTCCCTCCTGTTCCATACCTGTCAGTACTTCCTGAATGGTAGGTCAACCTCAGTCTCTCTAAGCTCAGTCAGACTGAACTGAGGCAAACAAAGTGAAAGGTACTCAAAAGGAAGCTACAACATCTTGCCCTTTTCCTCACTTTAATGAGTGAGGTGTGAAATCTCAAGTGACCTCTCATGCTGTATGCCCAGCATACAACAACTTATACAGTCTCACTGAAAGAATGAAAAAACACTTACTTATTATCACTCATGTGTGCAGGTGTCATTGTCCCAATAATCTACAGCTATTCACCATATGCACTGAATATTACCATTTTAGATAACATTTTCAGGACTTATGTTGTCCTATATTTGATCCTAAAATAGATGCTTACTTAACTGCACACATCTATGCCCCCCAGTTCTTTGGAAGGATGTTTGGCTTTATCTTGTGTTTGGGCTAAAGGTCCTGTGGAGATGTGTTGTGTATACACAAAAGATAATGCAGTTTTGTTTGACCACTGGCCTGCATCCTGCCTAAACTAGAGGAAGACAATGGACCCGCATGGGTCGTCCTCAGGGGTCCCAAACTTTCTGTCTGGTCCCTCCCCAACATGGATTCTGCCTGTGTTTATGCATGATCATTTCATGTGGTAATAATGTTGTTTGAAGAAAAACATCTCTGTAAATTAAGGTGTGCAAACTATAACTTCAAGTTAGTGAAGTTATAAATGTAACAACTATTCTTGATGGCCACTGTCAGTTTTTTTTTTTTAAACAAGCCTGGAACCTCACTTTGTCTCTCTGTTGTTCATCATTAGATGGAAGGGATAGAAGGAAACAAAATAGTCTGCCAATGGAAGTGACTGTCACACTTACCACTAAAAATAAGACACTTATTTGTAAGCTTCTCTTTACATATCTTGAGAAACAACACAACTCATCATACTTCATACTGTTGTTCAGTACTTGGGTTCATGACCAAATACCTGCAAAAAGCTTCAGCTGTGCTTTGTGTTTAATGCTAATTATGGGTGGTTAACATGCTAACATAATAGACTAAGATGGTGAACATGGTAAACATTGTACTTGGTAATCATCGGCATGTTAGTACTGTCACAGCAGGCATGTTAGCAAGAGTTTTATTTATTTTCTTCCTCAACTTTTTCTCTTCAGTATTTTGATTCCCTTTTCCTGTGATTGCCACATGCTCTCTCTTTGCTCCCCCTGCATCGAAAAGGCAATCATCTATGAGACCTTTAACTCTGCTGGAATAGTACTTGAATGAGAGTGCCATGGTTTGCGTGATTTATGGCACCTGTGTGTGCAGGCAAGTTCTACACTTAGCTGAACCTCAGAGGCGATTACTAGGTGGAGATTGGTTTTGTGTTCAGTCACTAATGGGAACTTTGCAGAGCAACAAGCCATGATAAAAGTCACTTCAATGTGGGTTATGATGCTGAGAACTAATACTGAAAGTATATTTGGGACTGAGTCGCTGAACAGTCTTCTGAATAGAAGATTAAAGTTCATAGTAGTGGAATAAGTCTGTGGTGATTCTTTGTGCTCTTTGAAGAAATAGTTTTTGATCAATATCAACAATCATTGAGTTGTCAGAGTCTGTTATTGTGATGGTTTCATGGTAGATGTTGACCTGGAACTTATAGTATAAACAGCAGGTGGGCATTCACAGAATGTAGAAGCACTTTTAAATCTGATGTTCTGACAGACAAAAAGTTTTTGAGAGCTGCTTACTTTTTACACTTTATTTGCAGATTGAGATGGGTCTGAAGTTTAGCGTTCCTCAAGTTCACAATCAGCAGGTTGACCCTTCCTACAATAAGTTAATGAAATGACAATTTAGCACATGTTCTCCAGAGGGACACCTAAGCGTTTTCTGATATGACAATGCTATGGTTAAGGCTTGGTTGATTTTAAGCACAAAAACAACTTGTGTAGGGTAAGGTAAAGATCATGGCTTGGGTTCAAATGTCTACTTTGTTAATGTGAGGGGACCTTCATTGTTCGGGCTACAATAATAACCGTGAGGTTAGAGATAGGAAACAATTATGGTTAAGCGAGACCAACATTGTCTGTCACTAGGAAATACGAAATTAACAGTGGTGTCCCATTATGTAATTCCCACATTTAGTCCATCCACCTCAACCTCCTCCCTTTGTGTGTTCTTTAATAACATACTGCTGCCTTTGCTCCAGATAGATAAAAATACATAATTTCCATGGCCACTAGAGTGCTTTGTCACTTAAACATTTGGGGAATTTGCTGAAACAACTAATGCTTGCACATTTTTACCACAACCAAGATGAATTCTACCATTCCTGCAAGGAAGTCTCACTCTCAACTCCTGTGTGGTCCCTTGGTGGTGGAACAAATTACCCATCACTGTCTTTCTCTATCTATCTCTCTATCAAAAAGTCTAATTGCGTTTGCACTTCTGTCTTGCTTCTTGCCCCTGCAACCTTGTGGCATTTGTGTCAGGCGGAACATGAAACTGAGCGTTATAGCACTTACTCTCAATGGCTTCTTCTTGATCTACTGTGGCCCAAGTCAGCGGGCTGCAGCTGCAGCTTCTGTTTCATGTCATTACCTTCACCTCTCACCATTCATATCACTCTTTACAGAGGTATGTGTGACAAAACAAATTTTTTAATGAACACGCAGTATCTCTGTAACACAACTCTTTTTGCTCGCAAGCTGCTCCACACTTCAATGAACTTATACTGTACTATACTAAGGCAGAACATGCTATAGCCTCAATGCAAAATAGATGGTAACACAATCAGGATGAGCAAGAGATTCAGCTTTTAATAATAATGTTGTGTTGAAGGCAAGAAATGACTGACTGACTTAGAATCTCCATGGCTTCTCATTGTATTTACATTTATGCCACACCAGATAATATGTAAAAACATAACACATAGCATTTATTCATAGTTTTCTTGTCTTCTGAGTGTGTTTTTATGATCATGTCTTTGTGGTTCCTAAAGCTTTTTAAGGGAGCTTTCTTGGAAATTATGCCAGAGATGAGATGTGAGGGGGAGGGTTGAAGACACCCGTGAGACTTGACGAAAAAAACAAGAGGCTGATGAAATGTGTACAAAAGAGATCAAGTGTATGCAATAAGATCTTCATTTCAGTAGTCGGAGGAAATGAACAAACATAGCAAATTGGTGTTTGCAGGATTTGACTGGAAGATGTAATTCTGCTCAGTATGCTACACAGTGAAATATGCACACAGCAAATCCCCAAATCCTGGATAGTCTCAGTTTTTATGTAAGGCCAAGCACCACTTAACCTCATTTCATTTTCAGTCCAGAAAAGCCCCGGGCCTTTATTTTATGATAGAGCATTGTGTGTATGTGTATTTTATCCAACAGCTATGCTGTGTTTATGTTCTCTTCATCTGAGCATCCATTTTCTATGTCCGCTTATCTGCTCAAGGTCACGGGAAGCTGGAGTCAATCCCAGCATGCAATAGGCGAGAGGGATTTACAGCATGGACAGGTCACCAGACTATCACAGGGGTCTCTTGGGGGTGTGTGTGTGTGTGTGTGTGTGTGTGTGTGTGTGTGTGTGTGTGTGTGTGTGTGTGTGTGTGTGTGTGTGTGTCACTGTCAGGATCGAGGGTGCGCAAAGCAGGAGAGAGCCCAAATGCACGACACTGACGCTGAGATATAGTTCCAGGGTTTTTAATCCAGGCAAGACAAAACTCACAGGCAGTGGAAACTGGCAACATACAAAATGCAGACCGGGTAGTGGCATAACTGGCTGAACACACATCATACGACAGAGCGTATACAAACACCAAACAATTATACACAGGGACTAACGAGCCGGGCGGGAGCAACACAGGTGACAGGGATCAGGACTAACAAGACAGGCAGGCAGAGAGACAGACAAACGGACTAAGATAGCTGAACAAGACAGATTAACACAGAATAATAATAACCAAATGGATAACAAATCAGGCAGAGCTCACCATAAACACCAACAGACTGGACACAGGACAACAGACAGGATTGAACCCCAAAACACAACAGACTAAATAACAGATACTGAACTGATCAAATAACTCTAAACTAGCAAAACTTAACATAGCCGACAGACAGAATGTGACAGTCGTTGCCTGCAGTCTTAACTTGTTATCATTGTTCACAATGTTGGGTAGTGACAAATGACCCAGTAACATTCTGCAGTAAATGTATTTAAGTTTGATGAAGTAGGAGTTTTAAGGATGTATTTTTATGAAGTATGGCTTTTTAGGATATCATAGTGTAGCTATTAATGCACTGTATACATTCTTGCAGGGTTTTTTTACCCTATTAATATGTAATTTATACGTGGCTAAAAAGCACAGAATTTATTATGAGAGAAATAAGATTTTGTAAATGAGTCATAACTGTTGATGCAACTGATTGTTCATTTAGCAACCAAGGCACCTAGGTGCAAGGTGCATTTTCTTATCTGACTACATTAGTTTGTGGAGTTACACCTTATTTTTTAACACATCCACTGTGTGGAAGCTGATCTTTAACGCTATTAGCGTTTAGACTAATGTTAGCAATTCTGATCTATTGGATTTAGTGAAGTTTGCACTCCAGGAACCCCAGCCAAACTCATCTGATGTTCGCCAGACGTAGCACACAGTCCTCATCCTAATTGTCTTTTTTCTTGTAAGGTTAAAAGTGATCCTGCATAAATCTAATCTGCCTTGCTTGTCCAAATATGTAAGCTAAACAGCTTATGTTAAAATGACATAACAGTCCGACATTACATTTTTCCTTATCTTACTTATAGCTCTACATTGAAAAACAAGAACAATGCTGGGTCTTTATTTCCATGTCTTAAACATAGATCATCGGCTGGTGAGGGTGCTGACTTTTTGCCTGGGCCACACAGCTTTAGCTTCAGTCCTTTAGCTCCAATATCATGTATGTAAGTCATCAAGTGCTTATTTTGTACTCTTTACAGGGTACAAGGTTCACAAGGGCCATTAACACCTTGTGTTAAAATGTGCTTCATATCGAGTTTGGAATAAATTATTTAAATCATATGGTATCCAATTGACATCTGATCACTCTGTCCAACAACCTAAATAAATAAGTACGGTTGATAAGTAAGTGTCGGGAAACCAAACCTACCAGGGGACCTGAGTAATCAGAAAAAGCCTTCTTCACATTCTGTTGATGATAGTCCATTTTGTTTTAAAATTCTGGCCATATCATACACGTTGTACTGTTAACATTGCCAGCTGCATATGTGCCAAAAAAGGACAAGTCTTGGAAAGTGAATTATGAACCACTGTATAGTGACAGTTGAGAATGTCATAAACTAGGGGAAAGGTCCAGGGTCAAGGTCGAGGAAGTGACTCCAGCCATATTTGGCACAGAGAGCAGTTGCTCTTTCGTTAGACAAGATATCACTCAAATCAAGTGTTCTTGACGTGCCAAGTAAGCATTAGCGATGGGGGGAGACCACTTGATAACCACAGAAACACATTCATGCTGTCAGCTCAGGAGCTTTTAGATTAGTTGGCTGGGATGCTGTGCTATCTGTCTAGAGCTGCAGTGGATGTATGACAGCAGATGTCCTCTAGGGCTGCCTGAGCGTCGTTCATCATTTTGTTGACAGTATTGGGATTCTGTGCTCATGATGGATTACAACAGCTGTGTTTTAGAAGATACAGTAAAACTGTACAAATCACTTTCTGTAGTTTCATGGTGTATAGGCTCATTGTTGTTTTTTTACAGATCTTCACTGACAAATACCCTGTTTTTTTTTAAGAGCCAGTGGGATTTAAACTGTTTCTCATGCCATGTCCCCATGTCTTGTGTTTTCTAATTGCCATTAAAAAACACAAAGTCAAGAGTCAATGGGGGTATCCAGGGGCCTACAAAGCAGGATCTGAGTTTAGCGACGTAACTTCAGGATTGACCCTGGGTTTTAAGTCCTACAGTGGTTCACTTATTATCCTGGGACATCGCCATGGTGTGACGTCCCCATCTTTCGGCTGCTGGGATGTCTGTCTCTGCATCCTGTGTTGCAGATGTCAGGAGGCGTGGTTAAAATCATCAGTTGTTGAAGCCACCTGGGCCCGGTGTTCTCCACTATAAGAGCTTGTCTTTTGTTCTGCACTGCAGGCTAGAGAGGAGGGAAACCCTGTTCCCTATGCTCCATGTTATTTTTTGTTTTTCACCATACAACACTTCACTCACTATTCCTTCAAGCATGCATACCTGCTGACATGACTGATCTACTGATTATCAAACCTCATATGACTTTTTGAATATTAAGTTGTTTCTGTTAGTTTAAAATAAAAGTAATGGTACCTTTCCTGCAGTTTGTGTCATTGTTCTGTTCTTTTTTTGTTGCGGTTTTGAGCCAGCCTTATGCTGAACAGCAGGTCAATGTGATAAAACCAATGCCCACTGACCAATTCTCTTGGAAAAAGGTGTCACCATTCGTACAAGATCCCACAGACTACTTTATACTTTTGCTATGCTGTGGGTAACGCAGAGATGCTTTTGTATACCGATGTCCTCCTACAAGAGAGATTGATTGCACATGCTGAACTCTTAAGATTAGCCTACTCATGTGTTTTTACATTTTATTTGATCCCAAGTCTGTTTCCCACAGCTTGTCGCAGCCATTTAAAGAAATGGTTTAATTTCTTTTTATGCGAAGCTATATACTATAACCACATATTTTGGTAACAAATAGTTTAATATGAATTTGTTTATTATAACTTTAAGGTGACTTTCTTTTATTATATTACAGTGACTGATGTAGCACCCTACTTTTGCTATATGGGCACAGATAATTTGTTCTCAGAACACATTTGAAATTGTTAAACATACCATAAGACATCTAAGCAACACATTCATTTAATGGAACACACAAATGTAACTATAGTATATAATGGATCTACTCGTGCCCTGATGGGGCAGTGATATAAGCCTGTTAACTTACGCAATCACACAGTCTACAAGATGTCCTTCCTGCATTTGGCGGCTGCTGCTGTGTTGCATTAGCCTTAATGTGTTTAACGGAGTTGTCTGATATTATAGTTTGCGTTCCGGAAAATACGACGCTTCGCTACCAGTAGACTGGTCTATGTTTACAATTGGTCATTTGCTGCAAACATGCTCACGGCTGGATTGGGAAACCCATCGGGAAATAAAAAGATATCCTGGGTATGTTTAACTTGCTTTGTAGTACAGCCCTCAGGTGTCAAACACTGGCATCATCCTTGGTTCGAGTCCAGTTTTCTCATTTCCTGTCATCTCTCAGCTATTACTATGAAATAAAGGCAAAAATGCAAGAAAAAAAAAAACCTTAGGTCAGCAGCCTTCTATGACTGATTGGCTCTTACTGATACAGTAGCTTATGGCCATATTTTTGCCTACACTGGGGAATAGGAAAGATTTTTTTTTATTGACTGAGGGCATTATTTTTTTATGAGCTCTTTTTTTTTTTTTTTTTGTGAGCCATCATCTGTCTTCGCTAACATTTAAAAAATATTTATGGGGTCAGTGTGTGTGTGTGTGTGTGTGTGTGTGTTTGTGTGTGTCTTAATGGGGGGAAAAAAAAACAAAACACACAATGTCCACAAGGTGAGCTACTGGAGTTACTTCAGCTTTTAACGCTATTGCGGTGAGGTGCTCTTTACTCACTGAACTGTGTGAGAAATAATAACCAGACAGACTCCCATTTGTTTGGTCAAGATTAATAAACAACTATATTCTGTGTGTGTGTGTGTGTGTGTGTGTGTGTGTGTCATCGCAGGTTGATTTAATTGGGTCAAACGGAAAACTAATTACACAAGCCCCCTTTTAGCTTTCAGAAAGTCCTATGTATCTTATTTTCTCTTGTGGCCACATAAAAAAAGGAACAAAAACCAAACAATGCCAGTTGTATTCTACTTGGTTTGCTTCATTGTAATTTGTTCTGGGATACATTTAAATCTGTCCCTTAGGCTAGATATTAATCCTTTTGTTTCTGATTGCTTTTATCAGTAGAACAGCACATTGTGCTGTGGCCTGGCCTACAGTGCTCTGATTTTGGAAAACAAGAATTTTTCTCACATTGCTCAGGATGTTGCAGTCGCATTTTGGTTGATTTCCACCTTATGATATCAATAATGCATCGACTTTTCATAGTAGGGTACAGGCTCTGGTTCCTAATGTTGGGATGTGAGCCAGATGTATTGTTGAAAGGACCTGGCGTCCCATTGGGTTTTATTCATTGTCAGGATTTTCCTAACACTCACAGGGAAATAACTGGGAGGGACTGAAAGCTATTGAAAGGATATAATAAGGCATTTCATTCACTGCAGACAAAAGCAAACATTTTATCTTTTAACTCAAAAGCAAAGCAGGGCACAAATAGTCTCTTTTCTCTGCAGCTGTGTCTGTGGCATTCATGCTTTGGTTTGAAAACTCACATTATAGGCTGATTATACTGTATACACTATATTGTAAATGCTCTGCTGTTCTTGTCCTTCAAGGATAAAAGGAAGATCTGACCATTAAAGAGCTCAGCAGCTGCATAAATTTAGGACAGAGGCTTTTAACATGTGTAACATTCGACCATCTTAATCTTGACAACATTGTTTACTCTATATATGGGGTGGAAATTAACTTCTTGTCTTGCCTGCCAAGGTGGCTGGTGGATGACAAAATCCACTGGCCAAGTGTATTTTTATTAGCCAAAATAATAAATTGCCTTTTATGTCACACATAAATTTGTTTCCATACTTTTAATTGAGATAAGGTATTATGTCAAATAGAGCCAGAGTGAAATTTGTAACAAAATTATTTTATTGCTATTAAATGTACTTAAGACATAACAGTAAATTGTTTTCTAAACTTACAAGATGCTTATTAATCATTCAACTTAAATCTTATCAGTGCTCACCCTTAATCATGCTTTATCACCCTATTCTGACCTGCTGGTGCCACAGCATCACAGCTTTTGTGGCATCACGAAAGCTTTTTTTATACAGCCTATGGATCACACTCCTTGATCTCTGGGGAGGACAACTGGGTCATTAGAATATCTGACAGAGTGTCAGGCACTAGACTGGACCACCAATTTTATTTTTTATTTTCTGCTTTAGCCTCCTCTTTGTCTGTTTTGTTGGTTTGGTGGCAACGTTAATGTTGCCACATTACGCTAGCCAGCTAAAAGTTAAAATTAGCTCCTAACACAAGCAGCTTTCTTGCTGCCTTATTCACGGGGGTCCTGTGCCAATATGCCGGCTCACTGCACTGTATGGAAGGTACGGAGCCAAATTGGTCCGCCTCTGAGTCTTGAAAAGTTGGTGACAGAGACGAGACAAAGAGATGGAACAAGCCCTGTGTGAAAAGCCACAGTCACATGCTGGTGTTGTGTTATTCATAACAGTCTTTTTACATACCGCTGGTTGTGGTAAAGCCGGACTGCTATGTGAATGCACACATGGTTGCGGGATAATGCTGCAAACATTTTTTCAGCATGATTAAGCGAGTGCGGCATATGTGCGAATATTCTTTCCGTGTTGATCTCTGTATGAAAGTGGCTACACTCTCATTCTCCCCTCTTTCCCTCCCGACTGCTGTCCCCTAACACCCACCACATTACAAAACTACGCCAGTCAAACACAACTAACATGAAATGAACAAACAACCACCAATGATGCCCTTAATCCGTGTGTTACACGATTTTAGTTCCTTGGTACATCAGGGAATTTCAGTGCGACTCAAACTAGAAGTCCGGTCGCCTGCTAATTACCTTCAAATACATATTAAACAGCGATATCATAATGAATAAATTTACCTGCCAATGTAACGGAAAAACCAACGGCATTTGGCGGGTGTTAATTTCCATCCCTGTATATATCTACTGTGTGTGTGTGTGTGTGTGTGTGTGTGTGTGTGTGTGTGTATATATATATATCTATATATATATATATATATCTCAAAGATGGCGTAACGATGCAGACGTGTTTTTAGTCCTGTCCCGTCTAAATAGTCTACGTTTTACTTAATCGCTTTGTTTGTTTCTGGTTTCTCAAACTTTTTTCAAGCAGCTTTGCTGCACGGACCCTTCGACTAGCGGAGCTACAGTAAGCGGGGTCCTCTGGGCCGCACCGAGTGAACAGCAGTCAGCCTGTGCAGCGCACTACCTCTCTGCGCACACCGGAATTTTTTATTTCTATTTTTTTTCTTCCAACCATCGTTTATAGACCATGTGTGCGCACACTCACCGATGTGCACGCGAAGCTCGCTCTTAAATCGACTATTTGCCCTGCATCAGCCTATACCTGTGACTTTGTGTCTCCATCACTTTTAATCATGCCTTGTTTTATGACGCCTCGTGTAGTGCTGTTTGTGTTAACCTGCAGTGTCTGTAGTTTCCTTAGTCCCCATCGCTATAATACAAGCAGCTCATACAGCCCTGAATCTTTTTTTATCATGCCCAAAAGTCCACTCCTTTAATGCACTCTACCCAACGCTCTAAGCGACCTGTTCTTATAGCCTTTAGCTGTATCATTATCTAACTCCTCCTACACTCCTCAGGGGATGTGGAGCCAAACCCAGGCCCTGTAACCACCAGTGCTATACCTACGCCCCAGGAGCTATCATTTGTTGGTTACTGCAACTGTGAAAGTCTTGGTTTCCTGCACATTAATATTCGCAGTCTGCTCCCTAAATTTGACTCACTCACCGCCCTCACACATTCAGCTAACCCTGATATTCTGGCCGTGTCTGAATCTTGGCTTAGGAAGTCCACCAAAAATTCTGAAGTATCTATATCCAACTAGAACATATTCCGTCAAGATAGAATTGCTAAAGGGGGAGGAGTAGCAATCTATTGCAGAGATAGCTTACAGAGCTCAGTGATCCTGTCCAGGTCTATACCCATACAGTTTGAACTTTTACTTTTAAAAATCCATCTCTCTAGAAATAAGTCTCTCACTGTAGCTGTCTGCTACAGACCTGCCTCAGCCCCGAGCAGTGCCCTGGACACCATTTGCGAACTGATTGTCCCCCGTCTATCCTCGGAGTTTCTATTGTTAGGAGACTTAAACTGGGATATGCTAAACACCTTAGCCTCCCTTCTTTCAAAGCTTGATGCCCTCAACCTCACACAGATTATCACTGAACCCACCAGGTACACCCTCAAACCTGTGAACAAAGGCACTCTCATAGATATCATCTTGACCAACTTGCCCTCAAAATACACCTCTGCTGTTTTCAACTAGGACCTCAGTGATCACTGCCTAATTGCCTGCGTCCGTAACGGATCCACGGCCAAACGACCACCCCTCATCACGCTGCCTAAAACAGTTCACTGAACAGGCCTTTCTAATAGATCTGTCCCTAGTATCTTGGGAGAACATTAACCGTCACTAGAGGATGCCTGGTTGTTCTTTAAAAGCGATTTCCTCTCTCTTAAATAAACACACCCCTTTTTAAAAAGTTTAGAACTAAGAACAGATATAGTCCTTAGTTCACTTCAGACTTGACTGCCCTCAACCAGCACAAAAACATCCTATAGCGTATCGCACTAATGGAAAACAAGAGCTCCTCCTCCCAGCTGCCCACTGCTCTCAAATCAGGGAACACTGTCACAACCGATACGTCTATGATTATAGAGAATTTCAATAAGCATAGTTAATACATTGTATAACTACAAAGTGGAGGAAGAGAGAGAAAATAGCGAGGGACAAAAAAGAAAGTATGGGATTATTTCAAGCTTAAGAAAACAACAACTCTTTAATGTTGTCTGTCCACCATAAAACGAAACTTATGTCGCTATGGCAGCAGCACGACAGCAGCTGAACAAAAAGCAGCCAGTGTTCTGCCAGCGGACCACAGACAAGGTAACAGTAACAGCAACTTTAGTATTTAACTGAAATAATTATTGACTGTTGAGTTGAAGGCTAGCTAAAGTAAGCTGCAGTCCTCAGCTGAAAATGTACACACGTGCGTTTGTTGTTCTCCTTTTTGGGCCGTGAGTTGTAACCTCACAGTCATGAGTTAACTGGCTGTCAGGGAGCTGCACCTTTTAACTCACCTCCAGCTCTCTCTGTAGCTCAGACAATCCCTGCTACCTGCGTATGCTGCCGCCGCCAAGCAAACGTACTTCTTAAACGATGCATCGATGAATCGTTGAAATAATCTATCGAAGCTTTGAATACTAAAATCATCATTAGCTGCACCCCTAATACAAACACTACTGGATGCGCATGCAGCCAGGGGGCAAAAGCGATTCGGTAGCCGGTCAGAAGACTGTGTCAACCGCTGTAATCAACACAGATTAGGCATCGTTTTTAAATTCTTGTTGACTTAATTCATTTCGTCGTCGTTTCAGAGTTGGATCTGTTTGTTTGAGTTTCATTTTGCATATTAATATAACATGCATGACCACACTGCAGGTCAGCGAAACCAGGCACAATTTTGTTTAAGTATAAGTGTTGTTAAGTACTAAAGGAATAACGAGGGAGAGAAGTGTTCTTTCCACAGCTGTAAGTACTGTCATTAGGCCTAGCTGTGTCACACTCAGAGATGCATAGAACATGGTATTCTGTAAATGTTGTGAGACCAGCAAAAAAGCTTTCAACCGCAAACAATTTTGTATTGAAGCATCTGCTAAGAAACGTGAAACTTAGCCTGTAGAAAGAAACTCCGGCAGCTACTGCCTGTGAAGCATCCACTCGGCTGGACAGAGTGGCGTACTGTGTCCCCGGATTCTATGAGTATCGGCGCAGCCCTGTAAGGCTATTGCTATTGAGACAGGGAAACCAGGACGCGGTGGTGCGCTCCGGGGCCACCAGAGTCACTGCCAAGGTTGAAAACTGCAGGCGATCAAGAAGGCGCGGGATCAACCGCACCGGCGGAAAAGCATACAGCAGCCGGGGAGGCCAAAGGGGGTGCGCGAAGGCGTCCACTCCCAGCGCAGGGACGTCCCGCGGGATCAGTGAAAACCAAAGGGTGCACTGAGTGTTCTCCTGGTTGGCAAACAGATCCACCTCTGCCCTGCTGAACCGGAGCCAGATCGGGATGGAGGTGCCACTTGACTGGGCGAGGACCCCCCCTCGACATGATCCGGCCATCTGTTCAGCACGCCAGGGATGTATTCTGCTCTGATGGAGAGCAGGTGAGTGTGTGCCCACAGGAGCAGCCGCCTGGCCAGACCCAACAGCTGCGCCGGCCCTGGCGGCACGTGCTGGTCCCGCAGCAGAGGGGACAAAATGAGCGGGGCCAGGGAGTAACTGAAGGGAAGGCGGTTGTATTGGTACTGGGCGCCCTGGAATGAAAACCGCAGAAACTTAAAAACTTACAAGTATGCATCCTTCAGGTCGATGACGAGAGCCAGTCTCCCTGGCGCACACACTCCATCACCTGTTTCACTGTTAACATGCGAAAAGGTCTTCACCATAATCTGCCTTTTGAGTGACAGGTCCAGGATGGGCCTCTCACCGCCCGTCTTCTTCCTGACCAGGAAGTGGCAGGAGTAGAACCCCTTATTCCTGAAGCTCACGTTCTGAGCCGAGGAGGAGAGCACAGTCTCCACAATCCCGGCAAAGGAGGGAAGTGGGGAGGCAAACTGTAGCCTGTGATCCCAGCAGATCAGGCTGTCCATCCATCTGTGCATCGCGCAGGAAGCGAGCGACTCCGAGTAGCGTCTCTGAAAGCAACCTCCGTGTTCCACCAAACAGGAGAGCTGTGGCGTGGGCCACATCGTGAGAGACTTTCACACACAGTCTGTTGGGTGTCCTCCTGTGTGTGGAGGGACGGACCACACGAGGTAGCGTAGTCGCCCGTGTGCCCTGCCGTACCGCATTCCCGGTGGGGGGAGGGATGCAGAGGCAGACACAGTCGCCGGGGCACGAGGTGGAGCAGCCGCACCCGTGAGCCCGTAACAATGCTGCTCCCCCAACGAGCCCACCCTCGTTGGGGGAGCGCCCTGCTATCGTGGGCTCATACAGTTTCTGTGGGGAGGGGTGTGTGAAGGGACCTCTGATCGTGAACAGAGTGTACTGCTTGTTGCTTTGAGCTTCAAGCTGCAGGTTAGCCACTTGGCTCACACAGTGTCGGAAATGTGTGCTTGGTGTGGCTGGTTCGACTGAGACAGGCATAGACAGCATTTGTTCAACAACTTCCACAAAAGGAGCAACAAGATTTCATACAGCTTTTTTTTTGACCTATAGCTTACCAGTGGCCCGCTCTGACGGACAAGGGTCGGCCAGCAGCAATGAAACCGGTTGCTAAATGTCATTAGCCCCAGCTTGTGGAGCAACGTGGGCACACGGCTGATCCAGGCAGACCACATGTGAGCGTCACGTTAGCTCCCTGTTAGCTTGCCTCGCTGCGGCAACCTAGTAGTGTCGAGGCCGTCATCAGAGGTCGGAACGGGGGTAGCTCGGAGCCGCTCAGAGACCCGTGAATGGGAAGAGTGGAGCCATCCAACTCCCGCTCTTCCGTCAACAGCAGACCGAGGGCTTCATCCAGAGAGCGGGTGGACCGCCACAACTCCTCGTCCGGCGCCGCCACTCTTCAGGGGGTAGAAGGGCGCAGAACGGTCAGTGCGAACCAAGAGTGAGCACTCGCCTGGCGTGGTGGACACCACGGCGTCTCGCCCCGTTCTGGCCAGCTTGCTGGAAGACATTGTTCTTCGAATTTTCCGGCTGGAAAGTCTTTTGCTCTTTAGACAGCTTAGTGCTGAAGAAAAATGGGAGCCGATGGCTGGGTCTCACCGTTTTATATATACACAAGGTGCGGACGTAGGAGAGGCCCACGCTGTGGGTGGGCATAGACTAAAATTCTCAGTGCCGCGCAGGCGGGGAAGGCAAGGCAAGACAAGTTTATTTGTATAGCACATTTCAACAACAAGGTAATTCAAAGTGCTTTACATAAAACTTAAAAGCAACAGGAAAATATAAAAAAGTTTAAAAGCAACATAGGGAAATTGAAAAAATACACATTAAAAAATAATAAGTTACAGTGCAATGTACAATCAGGGTTAAAAGCAATAGTAAAAAGCTAAAAACAAAGAAAGAGAAAACAGGACAGTAAAAGTTACAGTGCAGTGTAAGTTATCAATCTAGTTATATGTCTGCAGTTTTCTGGGAGTTTGTTCCAGATATACGGAGCATAATAAATGAAGGCTTGTCCTTGTTTGGATTTGACTCCGGGGACAGAAAGCAGACCTGCCCCAGACGACCTGAGAGGTCTGGATGGTTCGTAACGAAGCAGAAGATCAGAAATGTATTTAGTGCTTTATAAACTAATAAACTACAGCAGGATTTTAAAATCAATTCTTTGACATACAGGAAGCCAATGTAAAGACCTCAGAACTGGAGTGATCCACCTTTTTGGTCTTAGTGAGGAATCGAGCAGCAGCGTTCTGAATCAGCTGCAGCTGTCTGATGGATTTCTTAGGGAGCCCTGTAAGGACACTGTTACAGTAGTTGAGTCGCCTGAAGATAAATGCATGGATAGGTTTTTCCAGGTCTTGCTGAGACATAAGTCCTTTAATCCGTGATAATAGGCTGACTTTGTCTTAATGTGGCTCCTCAAATTCAGGTCTGAGTCCATGACTACACCAAGATTTCTGGCTTTATTTGTGGTTCTTAATATTACAGATTGAAGTCGAACGCTGACTTTCAATCATTCCTCCCTGGCTCCAAAAACAATAACTTCAGTTTTATCTTTGTTCAATTGAAGAAAATTCTGGCACATCCAGCCGTCGACCTGCTCAATACAGTTACTCAGCACCCGAATGGGATCATAATCCCCTGGTGAAATGGTTATGTAAATCTGTGTGTCATCTGCATAATTATGGTAACATATTTTGTTGTTTTATATAATCTGAGCCAGTGGAAGCATGTAAATGTTAAACAAAAGAGGCCCCAGAATGGAGCCTTGGGGAACTCCATGTCATTTTTGTCAGCTCAGATGTGTGATTACCTATAGGATTCAAACCAGTTTAGTACTGTGCCAGAAAGTCCAACCCAGTTTTCAAGTCTGTCTAGTAATATGCTGTGGTCGTCCGTGTCGAATGCAACACTGAGATCCAATAATATTAAGACTGAAATTCTGCCACTGCTGACCTGAGGTCTGATCTGAGATCTGAGGCCATGTCATTGAAGACCTTAACAAGAGCCGTCTCAGTGCTGTGGTGTGGTCGAAAACCTGACCGGAAGACATCAAAACCGTTATTTAGTGCCAAGCTGTAGAAAAACAGCCTTTTCAATGATTTTACTTAAAAATGGGAGATTTGATATGGGCCTATAATTGATCATTAGCGACCTGTCTAGATTGCTCTTTTTTATGAGTGGGTTATTGACTGCAGTTTTCAGGGCCTAGGGGAAAAAACCTGAGAGGAGATCTGAGGCCATGCATTTAGAAACATTTTTGAAAAAACATGTTGGCAGAATATTAAGGCAACATGAAGAGGATTTCAGTTGTATTATGTCCTCCAGGTTTTTATGGTTAATAGAATCAAATTGTTTTTAAGTGGACACAGGGACAAGACATATCCTGTTACTGGCATGGAGGCACTGATTGCTTGTCTAATTGTTTGAATTTTGTTTGTGAAGAAGGAGGCAAATTCATTGCAGGCCCTGGTGGATAGAAGTTCAGAGGCTACAGACACAGGAGGGTTGGTTAGCCTGTCGACAATAGCAAACAGGGCACGTGCATTATTAGTGTTTTTGGTGATGATATCAGAGAAGAAGGACCGCTTAGCATTTCTCAGTTCTAAATTATAAATGCGAAGTCTCTCTTTATAGATGTCATAATGAACCTGGAGATCTTCTCTTACCAGAGACCACCTTCACCTTGGCTGGTGCAATGGCATCAATAACATCTGTCATTTTAGAAGTGAAATTATCTACAAGCTCATTGTCTGAGACCCGTGAGAGGGTGGGTGTCGAGGAGAAAGCCTCAATAAATTTTTCACTAGTGTTTTTTGTGATTACCTCTGTTTGTACATTCTTTAGTCCCTCTGTCCTGGGGGTTGTCAACATGGATGTTAAAATCACCAACAATAACTACACAGTCAAAGTCAATACAGATTATAGACAGCAGTTCACCAAAGTCATCAAGTTTGCACAGTATTTAGGGGGTCTGTAAATATTTAGAAAAATAGCTCGAAGAGGAATTCAGCTGAAGAGCCACATATTCAAAAGAAGCAAAATTCCCATAAGACATCTTTTTGCATTGGAGGGAGTCATTAAACAAAATGGCAACTCCACCTCCTCTCTTATGCACTCTAGCTTTACTCATGAAACTGAAGTTGGGAGGGTTAGACTCAATAAGGACAGCTGCACTGTTATCTTGGTCCAACCAAGTTTCAGTTAAAAATATGAAATTAAGATTGTGAGTGATTAGAAAATCATTGATTAAAAATGTTTTTCCTGCCAAAGACCTAACGTTTAACAAAGCTAATTTTAGTGAGTTAAAAACATTATCTGGCCCACTTTTTTCGACAGACTGCAGCGGGGTAAACCCAGTAGCGATAGCCTTAGAGGGCGAAGCCTATACGAAATAGAAGCACCGAACACTTCTCTTATAATGCATGTGCAAAACACTAACGTTAGTTCATGATGATCATGTTGATTTTATTTTATTTTTAATTTTTTATTCATCCATCCATCCATCCATCGTCAACCGCTTATCCTGCGCACAGGGTCGCGGGGGTCGCCAGTCCATCGCAGGGCCACACAGACGAACAACCACTCACGCTCACACTCACACCTAAGGACAATTTAGGGTCACCAATTAACCGACCTTCTTGCTGTGAGGCGACAGTGCTAACCACTGCGCCGTGCTGCCCTTATTTTTTATGTTTCGTAAAAATTATACTCATTGCTGCTGTTATGAACACGCGATTAGTTTAAAAAGTTGGGAGTGACTTGCTTTGTTTTTTTCTATTTCAACTAATGACATTAAGAAATGTTATGTACTGTAAAAATCATACTCATTTATGCTGTTATGAAAACGCGATCCGTTAAAATGTTGGGACGGACCTGCGTTGTTTTTTTTAAAATTATTTTTGAATAGCCTATATTCACAGCCTATATGATACAGCATCCCCTGGTCTAAGAGGTTGCACTGCTCTAGTTCGGCTGGTTGTTGACTTCTCAGGTTAATTATTGTTCCAGTAAAGTGGATTAATTTGTAAAATGCTGCTGAACAGGTTTCTCGTCACTTTTAAGGATAGGGTGCAGTGATTTGAAAGTTACTTTAAATACCCAGTAAAAAGTAATATTACTTTTTAAATGAGTATTAAGTAAAAAAGTAAGTCATCACAAATTACAAGAGTAATTTGCCCAACACTGCAGCTAGATATGCTGTATAAACTGATGTGCCGCAAAGACAGAGCGCTGCTTTCTGCCCCCTAGTTGCGTGCGCATCTCGATGATGACCGCCGTTGCACAGAAACCCGTCTATAGCAGGGATATTCAACTTAAATTGCAAGAGGTTCAGTGAGTCCCCTGCCCCTGCTGAGGTCTGAACAATTCTAAACCTAGAATTACAGGCTCATGCTGTTTGCCAGAATAAATGTCGGCTGTTGTGC
Organism: Micropterus dolomieu; assembly: GCF_021292245.1. Lineage (NCBI taxonomy): Eukaryota > Metazoa > Chordata > Actinopteri > Centrarchiformes > Centrarchidae > Micropterus > Micropterus dolomieu. The sequence continues at coordinate 30,171,316 of NC_060150.1, read as the reverse complement.
TGTGCTCTTTTTGTAACTTTCACTTTATTATTTATTTGGGTATTTATATTTTATTGTTTATGAGTGACTTTCTGCTTTGGCAACATGTTTGAACTAAAGAGTTAGGCCAATAAAGCCAATTGAATGGAGCTGAAATTGAGTGAGACGGGACTAGATCGCTCATATTAGGCTTTGAGCTTATTGATTTTCTGCATCCTCTCCTCAGACTGCTGTGGGCAAATTTCCAGTGTTTGTGTCTAGTTTCATAGCCACTTTAACACTGTTATTTTCTGGGACTATTGCGCCAATTATGCTGCCAATATGCCGAATTGCACGCACCTCCAAGTACTGCTTAAAAACGCTAAAATATTCTTTGTGGGGTTCATCGATGGTAACAAATTATTCGAAGTATATATCAGAATCAGAAAACGCTTTATTGCCAAGTAGTTTTTACACATATTAGGAATTTGCTTAAGAGACAAGGTGCTACATTTAGACAAACATACAGATGAAAAATGTAGAAATGGGATAGATTGACAAAATATAAAATATAGAAGAATAAGGACAATTAACAACAAATGTGTGCAATGATGTGAAATGAAATAATATTTACATGTGCGAAGATATACAGTGAAAGTGACGGGGGGAGTGTCAGTGAGGGACCCGGGCCTTATTATTGAGGCTAGCTGCAGAAGGCTAGAAGCTGTTTTTGTGGTGAGAGGTTTTGGTCCCGATGGACCGCAGTCTCCTGCCAGAGGGGAGTGACAGAAACAGTTTGTGAGTGGGATTCGAGGAGTCAGCTCCAATCGTTCCTGCAAGCCTAAGAGTCCTGGAGGTGTACAGGTCTTGAAGAGATGGAAGATTGCAACCAATCAACTTCTCTGCAGAGCGAATGATACGCTGCAGCCTGCCCTTGTCCCTGGCAGTGGCAACAGCCATGATGGTGCTGAAGAAGTTCACCATCATAGTCTTTGGCAGGCTGGAGTTCTTCAACTGCCGCAGGAAGTACCTCCTCTGCTGGGCCTTCTTGGTGAGGGAGGTGATTATGGAGGTAAATCGGTGCCAAAAACATTGAAAATGGACAGACTAAAAGTCAAACAGATATTACAACTTGTAAACACATAACACAATCTACAAATAGATTAAAAATCCGCAAACAAAGTTCTCATGATCCACAAATGTAAAACACGATCTACAAATAGATACAAAATCCTAAAACAGACTTCATGATCCACAAATATAAAGCATGATATACAAAAAGATTAAAAATCTACAAATAAACAATGACTGAAAAGTCTGCATCTCCATAAAGCAGCATAAAGTGCTCTAAAATGTCCTGGTAGATGGCTGCGCTGACTCTGGACTTAATAAAGCACAGTGGACCAACACCAGCAGATGACATGGCTCCCCAAACCAACACAGACTGTGGAAACTTCACACTGGACTTCAAGCATCTTGGATTGTGTGCCTCTCCATTCTTCCTCCAGACTCTGGGACCTTGGTTTCCAAATGAGATGCAAAATTTGCTCTCATCAGAAAAGAGGATTTTGGACCACTGAGAAACAGACCAGTTATTTTTTTCTTTAGCCCAGGTAAAACGCTTCTGACATTTTTTGTTGTTCCATAGCTGCCACAGGGCGGGATGCGGGTGAAAGATCCGGCCCTCCGCCTGGGACAGCAGGTCTCTCCTCAGAGCAAACAAGTCCACGTCTATGGGGCCAAACTCTTCGCATAATAACTCCACCACCTCGGGGTGGAGTCTCCATTCCCCGGGCCTCAGCCCCTGTCTCGATAGCAGGTATGCTCATTGATTCCGGGTCCAAGGGATGTACATCGCTCTGAGGGACAGCAGTCTCTGCTGGGACCACAGGAGGATCTGATGTGCCAGTTTGCATAATAGGCGCGAGCGCAGACCCCCCCTGGTGATTCAAATAGGCCACCACTGCCGTATTGTCAGTTCTGACAAGGATGTGGCGACCGCGAAGAGCGGGCAGAAAACTCCTCAGAGCTCTGAAAACCGCCAACATTTCCAGGCAATTTATGTGTCAAGAGAACTGATGCTCCTCCCAGAAGCCTCTCACGAAGCGGCCGTCCATGACCGCGCCCCATCCCGCGTCTGTCGAAATAATTGTTCAGCGACAGATCGCTCCCAACACGGGACCTTGGGACAGGAACCAAGATTTCCTCCATACAGACAGGGAATGAAGGCACCCACTCGTAACCCGTATCTGACGGAGCGGATTTCCCCTCGGGGAGAATCCCTTGGATTTTAGCCACCACTGCAGGGCTCTCATGTGCAGTAGCCCGGAAGGTATTATACTGGACCCTGCTGCCAGGAGACCCAACACCCTCTGAAAGTGTTTTACAGTGATGGCACGGCCTAACTGCACTCCGGTCACTGTGGACAAAATGGACTCGACGCGTGCGGGAGACAGGTGGGCCCGCATCGTTGTTGAGTCCCACACCACCCCTAGGAACGTAGTCCGTTGGGCGGGCATCAGGACGCTCTTCTTCGCGTTGAGCCGCAGCCCCAAACACTGAAGGTGGGCGAGGACGACATCTCGATGCCGAACCGCTAACTCTCGAGACTGGGCCAGGACGACCCAGTCGTCGATGTAGTTCAGTATGCGGATGCCCTGGAGCCTCAATGGGGCCAGAGCTGCATCCCTGCATTTGGTGAACGTGCGGGGAGATAGTGCTAGGCCGAACGGAAGAACCCGATACTGGTAAGCCGTGCCTCCGAAGGCGAACCTCAGGAACTTCCTGTGAGAGGGACGGATGGAGATGTGGAAATAAGCGTCTTGCAGATCTATCGAGACAAACCAATCCTCGGATTGGATGTGACTGATGATGGCTGGGATGGTAAGCATCTTGAACCTGATCTTGAACCGGTGGGTCCCCCTACTCGAGGTCTCAGGACCTCTTCCCCCGGGCCCGCCGAGACTGAATGACGGTCCTCAGATCCGTCTTCCCGGGGGGCTGTGGGCGAGAGCGCCGTCTTGTGTCCCAGGTTGGTTGAGGGGGATCCCGCGAAGCGACGCTCTGCTTCTGGCTGTGGCGGTAGGTGCTGGATGAAGGCTGCGTCCGCCTTTCCTGAGCCGTCGCGGTCCTGGAGTCTGACCGGCGGGGGAGATAT
>NC_060150.1:30161789-30168181 GCF_021292245.1 Micropterus dolomieu | reverse complement strand
AGGCGAACCTCAGGAACTTCCTGTGAGAGGGACGGATGGAGATGTGGAAATAAGCGTCTTGCAGATCTATTGTGACAAACCAATCCTCGGATTGGATGTGACTGATGATGGCGGGGATGGTAAGCATCCTGAACCTGAATCTCCTCAGAGATTGAACCGCCATGGATCGACCGATGGAACTGGCCGTTTCCTTAGTCACACGGAGAGCTAAGTCCGTCGCTCTACAGAGCTCAGTCAGGTCCTACTCAGAGGGACCTCCCCCTGCGTCACAGTCCCGAAGGAGATCGGCCTGGTATGCCTGCAAGACAGCCATTGTGTGCAGGCTAGCACCAGCTCGACCCGCTGCCATGTAGACCTTGCCCACCAAATCGGACGTCATTCGACACGGCTTGGTGGGGAGCGCCGGCGTCCGGAGGCATGAGGCGAGGTTGGGAGAGAGGTAGCTAGCCAGCGCCTCCTCCACTTGTGGCATCGCTCCGTAGCCGTGCTGTCTGATCTCCGTCACGTTGCCGTAGTCCAGCCGGGGGGACGTAGTCCAGCCGGGGGGACGTAGACAGCCGTGCAGAGAAGGTTTTGTTCCACGATCTACACAACTTGTTTTCCGAACTCTTTCCCGAAGTCATGCTCCATGCTAAGCACATCTAGCTCCTCAGAGCCAGATCGTGCAAGCCTCTCCAGACTCACCCCTCGAGTGGGAGAAACCGAGAAACGGGCTCCCGATCCGAGGGGAGGAGGATTCCGCGGACGAGGACCGGAAAAAGGCCTCTGCCGTTCCGGCACCCTCAGCGATCTCGGGGGGAAATAGACATGAGCACATCGCTTTTGGAAACGCTAGCTGGTTGTTTACCAGACAAAAGCTGTGATACAACAGCCCACTCTATTGATCAATAAAGAAGAAAAGGTCTGTTGCGTTCTACCTGACATTAAAATATTTCCAGCCGGCTCGCTGACACTCAGCCAGCATTCGTTTGAAGAGACACTAACGTTTTAAGGATGAAACTGCTTAATGCAGTGCTTTTAATGTTTTAATGACCGGGTCCGTATGTTTTCGACAAGACCAGACCTCTGTGTTAATTCGGCTCTCGGTAGAAACCTCCTGAACTATCCGACACTGAAGAATTCCTGAACTGAAAACACACTGATCACCTAACTCGAGCTCAGGCTGCAGCAGCTCGGTTGTAAACACACACCAGAGACTAACGTTAGCTGCACGCTGGTTGCTACCTATGTTATTTCCAACATGGATTTGTTGTTCACAAAAGCACTTTCATGGAAAAATAATACACTCTCATACAGACAGGGTAGCGCCTGACTAACCAGCTGAATTGCCAGTCACTGATAATAACTTAAATGACAGCGTGACAATGAGGGGTCGTTCTAGTTACCGTTAATGCTCTGTTTGGTTAGTCATTACATATTTGCCATGCCATAAAAATAAATGCTACGGGGACACCGTGTCCTTTAGTTCCCAGTAATAAGGTCGAGATTTCGGCGGGGGTCCGACGCCGATGCGTCCCCTGCGAGCGTTTATTTGGTCCGGTATGGCTCTATAGGTGCAAGAACTGCTAGCTAGCTAGCTAGCTGTATGTGCTGTTGTTCATATGCTGTAAACACGTTTGGTTATAGCCAAATATAGCCAAAGCTAAATGATATTACGTTAGCTGGACAAGTTTGGGGACTTGATTCAAACTCAATGAAAACTGTAGTGCACATTATAAAATGCCATTTGTTCAGCCGACGCTGAAAGTCGTGTAGTCTGCACAAGCCTAACGCCAGGCTGTTGGTGAACCAGGTTCTGGACAGTTTTAACGGTAATGCATAACATTAACGGTTACTGGGCTGCGATAACGTTATTCTTTATTAAATGTCACATAACTGACTTGGTCGAGCGACCGCTTACCTGACAACCCATCTTGAGAGCGTCCGTCGGTCGGTCTGTACTTCCCCAGCGCTGCCCAGGCTCTGTCTGCAGAGGCTCTGCTGCCTGTCAGCGCTGTGACACCGGCAACTGGCAGTGAGTCTAACCCACCTATCCAAGAAGCGTCAGGTCTTATTTTGAAAAGGGCTTATTGAGGGGACGTGACATCACATTGAAACAATACCCCTGATTAGCTGACTACACGTGTGGATCGTAGTCACACACTCTGCAGAAAGATAGTCCCAAAATGATCTGTAGACGTGTGCAGAGGGATCTGTGAATGCCTTGTGATCTGCAAACACATATTCAACACTTGCATGCTGAGCTTTGCACAGATGTGTAAGAATGTCTTTTTACAGTGGTTTGAAAATACAAGTTTGACTGCATTTGTTTGCAAATTGTGAGGAGGGCATTTGTAGAATTTTTAATGGGAAAACAGCGAAACAGTTGTGCCAAAATTCGGAAAATAAATGAAATACAATCTACAAATAATGACTCATGCACACAAATCACTATGAATTCATTTAAATTCTGGTTGTCAAGAACAAGTCACTGATTTCTATTTGTGAATCATAAAGAGTTTGTTTGCGGATTTTAAATCTTTTTGTAAATCTTGTTTTACATTTGCGGATTGTGAGGAGTTTGCAGATTTTAAATCTATTTGAAGATCTTGTTTTGTGTTTACAAATTGTAATATGCATTTTTGACTCAGTCTCTTCATTTTCAACAACTATGGCATTGTTCTGTCACCACAGCGAAACAATAGTGCCAAAATTCTGAAAACAAATGTGACACAATCTACAAACAGAACATGAAACTCACCTGCAAACAAATCACTTTGCATTCATTCAAATTCTGGTTTTCAAGTACAAGTCACTGATTTCTATTTGTGAATCATGATGTGTTTATTTGTAGATTTTTAATCTTTTTGTATATCGTGTTTTACATTTGCGGATCATGAGAACTTTGTAGATTGTGTTATGTGTTTACAAGTTGTAATGTCTGTCCATTTTCAATGTTTTTGGCACCGATTTACCTCCATAGGTGAAGTTCAGCTCCCACTTGAGGTCCTGGGAGATGATGGTGCCCAGGAAGCGGAAGTAGTCCGCAGTGGCGACTGGGGAGTCACACGGGATGATCGGGGAGGGTGGGTCTGGGCTCTTTCTGAAGTCCACGACCATCTACACTGTCTTCAGAACGTTGAGGTCCAGGTGGTTCTGGCTGCACCAGGTCACCAGATGGTCAATTTTCCTCCTGTAGGCGGACTCATCCCCACCAGAGATGAGCCCAATGAGGGTTGTGTCATCCACAAACATCAGGAGCATGGTGGAGTGGTGATTGGAGGTGCTGCTGTTGGTGTACAGGGAGAAGAGCAGAGGGGGAAAAAATGCAGCCTTGAGGTGAACCGGTGCTGATGGTCCTGGAGTCAGAGAGATGTTTTTCCAGCTTCACGTGGTGCTTCCTGTCCGTCAGGAAGTCTGTGATCCACCTGCAGTCAGGCATGCTCAGCAGGGAGAGCTTGTCCTGCAGCAGGGCCAGGATGATGGTGTTGAAAGCAGAGCTGAAATTCACAAACAGGATCCTGACGTAGGTTCCGGGGGAGTCCAGGTGCTGGAGGATGTAGTGAAGTGCCATGTTAACTGCACTGTCTACATATCTGTTGGTTCTGTGGGCCAACTGCAGGGGACTGGGTCTGTGATGGTTTAAGGAGGTCAAAAGACTTCATTACCACAGATGTCAGGGCGAAGGGTCTGTAGTAATATAATCCTGTGGTCCTTGGTTTTTTGGGGACAGGGATGATGGTGGAGACTCTGAAGCAGGCTGGCACATGGCATGTTTTGTGGAATCAACCAGCCTCACTCAAAAAGGGAGGTGAGGTCAGATAGTACGGGAATTTTCCTCCCCTGGAGTTGGCCTTTTTACATGCAAAAACCCGAGACATCGCCTGATGTTTGGTAAGGATCTGCAGAGACTCAATCAGACATGCATCGCTTAAGGATTGTGTATTCAAAGAGCCTTAGTAACCTCTCTCATCGTAAAGGTGTCACTGGAGACACTTAACAGGACAGAAAAGGTGCTTTCCAACCCCCCTCTCTCCAAAGGTCACCTCCGGACATCAAAAGTACCACCCGTCCGGCCTCAACCTGACTCATTTTCCCACAGAACACTGAGCCATAAAACACCACTCCCTTCTCTCTTTAGCCAATGTGCAAATATGATAAGCCAGGGTTGCAAAAGAGAAGATCCTTACAACCCCTGTTTTTCTCGAACCGACAAAGGTTCCATTATAAACTGTGTTTGTTCTGTTTAAATAACCCTTGCTAATTGAGTAGTGGAGTTTGCCTCTTAGTTTAGTAGTAATGACCCTGTTATTCTTTTAGTGATGTTTGAAAACTAGAAGAACCATAAGAAAGTAATCTTGAAGAGTTCCCTAACCTCCTCTTTTTGTTTTGTCTTAATTCCTCCCTGTTATTCCCTAGTAATCACTGTCTGTAGAATTAATTAATGCTTTAGTTAAACGTTTCATATACAATTTCCTACTAAAACATTCATCCACATGCTCGTGTGTGTATAACCAGCTTCCCAGTTCCTAACAAAGTGTTAAATCTCAAAGTTGAATGTCTACAGTTTTCTTGTACGACCCGAGCTCCACCAAGGGGACAGAAAAGGTATAACACACAAGTGTTTAAAACTCTGCTTACACAGACGATGAGCGCCAAATATCTATCACCATGTAATGGTATAAATTAATTCTTTGCTGCCATGCTTACATCTAAATTGTCTCGAGTTAAATCCTGTAACCATCAAGTTTACAATGAAAACATGTAGTTAAGCTTTGTTACGTTTTTTTATATAACCATTAAGGAACCTTTAATCTAAGTGTTTAGTCTTGTTTTGCTTGGTCTTTATCTGAATGTTTAGAACGAAGTATTTTCAAATGTCGATATTGTGGAGAGAGAGATTAAATGAAAATACGCGCAACATACATATATTTTCTTTATCCCACTAAAAAGTTAACACTTTTGGGGTAACTCCCCCCAGAAAAACCCACTCCCCAAATTGACATCACCACGTCCTGAAGGAGGTAGATAAAAAAGGCCTTGCTGTCTTTTGTCTCACTCTCTTCTAAAAAAAAAAAACTCTCTTGAAACTAAACTCTCGTGTATCCTCTCGTAATTACGCTTTCGTTAACTTCCTTTACTTTTGAAATTCCGATCTTTTTTCTATTTCATACTTTAAAATTTCCTTCAGACGAGCTGAGAAAGCTACTGCCCTTGAATCCCCAATTTTCGTAGCGGGAGATTTGATATTGATTTTTGTTTGGAGCTGCCTAGGATGAAACTTTCCCCAGACTTGTTTAAACTCAGCAACATTAAATAGCCTATATTCCCGGGGCCTCGCGAACCTACGGCGAATGTATGAGTCTTATTTGATTTTGTTGTTTTAACATCATCCGATTGTTCTAAGCAACTTTGGACCCAGAAACTCAGAATAATAATAATAATAATAATAATAAATTTTATTTATAATGCACTTTACATTTCAGGGAAATCTCAAAGTGCTACAGCAACAAGGGGTTAAAAACAGTTCCAGAAAATAACAATCGCAATAAAACACCGTAACAAAAGATTTAAAACCATGACTGTTAAAAAGCCTTTTGAAATAGAAAAGTCTTTAGGCCCTTCTTAAAAACCTCCAGAGTTTGTGGGGCCCTTAGGGGCTCTGGGAGGGCATTCCAGAGCCGTGGGGCGACTGCCTGGAAGGCCCTGTCTCCCATGGTGGAGAGTTTAGTCCTTGGTTGGTGCAGGCAGTGCGTAGAGGTGGAGGAGCGGAGGTTTCTTAAGGTGGTGAGTGGGGTGAGGAGTTCACTGAGGTAGGCAGGGGCAGTTCCATGTATGCACTGGTGGGTAAGGAGACAGATTTTATATTGAATTCTGTATTGAATGGGCAGCCAGTGGAGGGATTTCAGGACTGGAGTGATATGGTCATATTTGCGCCTCCTCGTCAGGACCCGGGCAGCGCAGTTCTGAATATGCTGGAGCTTTTGCAGTCTCGTGCCAGGGATCCCGACGAGGAGGGCATTACAGTAGTCCAACCTGGAGGAGATAAAGGCATGGATCAACTTCTCAGCATCTAGTTGTGAGAGGGAGGGGCGGAGTTTGGCGATGTTTTTGAGGTGGAGGAAGGAGACCTTACAGAGGTGACGGATGTGAGTGTCGAATGTGAGATTTGAGTCAAGTCTGACTCCAAGGTTTGTAACAGAGGTAGACAGGGGAATGTGATGACCAAAAATGGATATACTGCTGAGGGAGGAGGACTGGGTTTGATGTGGGGTACCGATCAGGATGGCTTCGGTTTTGCTGCTATTTAGTTGAAGAAAGTTGTCAGCCATCCATGCCCTTATCTCCTCCAGGCAAACCTGAAGTGCAGATGGCAGAGCTGAGGGGAGTGTGGAGTCCATTTTTATGTATAG
>NC_060150.1:30149703-30161689 GCF_021292245.1 Micropterus dolomieu | reverse complement strand
AAGAGCTTTCTACGGACATCAGGGACAAGATTGTTGATCTGCCCCAGGCTGGGATGGGCTACAAGAGAAACGGAAAGCAACTTGGAGAGAAAAGATCAACTGTCGGTGCAGTTATCAGGAAATGGAAGAAGCACCACACCACCGCCAACCTCCCTCGGTCTGGGCCTCCACACAAGATCTCGCCTCGTGGGGTGTCCCTGATCATGCGAACGTTGAGGAATCATCCCAAAACCACAAGGGGGGAACTGATGAATCAACTGAAGGCAGCTGGGACCACAGTTACAAAAGAAACGGTTGGTAACACACTACGCCGTCATGGATTGAAATCCTGCAGCGCACGCAAGGTCCCCCTGCTCAAGAAGAAACATGTACAGGCCCGCATGAAGTTCGCCATTCACCACCTGGACGACTCAGAAGAGGCCTGGAAGAAGGCGATGTGGTCAGATGAGACCAAAATAGAACTTTTTGGCCTCAACTCAACTCGTCGTGTTTGGAGGGCAAAGAACACCGAGTACAACCCAAAGAACACCATCCCCACCGTCAAGCAAGGCACTCCAGGTGGGGTGAGGTGTGGCGGACCGATGCAGTGTCTCGTTCCCCTCCTTGGGGAACAAGGGTTACATACGTAATACCCCTGAGAGGCCAGGGAAATAGTCTTAACGATCCAGTTGCTGATCATGTGTTTAGAAGCGGGGAGCCCAGCCTTGGGGGACCCGAAACACACCAGCAACTGGTCTGCTTTCCTCCACCGGGAGGACCTCAGAGTGTAAATACTCAGCGCTCTGACCGAGCAGCGCAGATGAAGTCTCCCATCCTCCGCCGTCACATGAGGTGGGGGATGAAACGCCTGCAGCACCGTAGACCCTGCCAAACTGGACGGAACCTTAGGGACATAGCTCGGACAGGGGTGCAGGATGGCTCTGACCATCCCCGGGGAAAACTCCAGGCATCGAGGAGAAACCGAAAGTGCCTGGAGATCCCCCACCCTCCTCAGAGAGGTGATAGCGAGGAGAAAGGCCATCTTAAGGGTCAGGTGCTTGGCCTCAGCCGACTCCAGGGGTTCGAAGGAGCCAGCGCTTCGAGAACCACTGTCAGGTCCCAAATGGGAACCCTGGAACGAGTCACGGGTCTCATCCTCTGGGCTCCACGGAGGAAGCGCATGACTAGTGGAAGCCTCGCCAGAGGCCCATCCCTTGCGTGGAACGCTGCCATGGCAGCCACATACACCTTGAGTGTGGATGGGGAAAGGCCAACAGAGAAATGGTCCTGGAGGAACTCCAGTACCATAGGCACCGGGCAGGTAACTGGGTCCACCGCCCATTCTCTACACAAGGTGGTAAACACATTCCACTTCAGGCCGTACGTCGTTCTCGTGGACGAGCAGCGTCTCGACTGTTCCCGCCGTCAGGCCCGCCTCATGTAACTGGGCCCCCTCAGAGGCCAGACCCACAGTCTCCACCAGGGCGGGCCCTCCAGGAGTGATATTATGTCAGAGAACCACAATCGGGCCGGCCAAAACGGGGCTACTAGCAGCAGGCTGACACCGTCCTGACGGACCTGCTCCAGAACCCCCTGGAACAGAGCAACTGGGGGAAAAGCATACAGACGTCGCCTCGGCCACATCTGCACCATGGCATCCAGCCCTAACGGGGCTGGGGGCGAGAGGGAGAACCACAGTGGACAGTGCGTAGTCTCTTGAGACGCAAAAAGGTCCACGTCTCCACCATGGCATCCAGCCCTAACGGGGCTGGGGGCGAGAGGGAGAACCACAGTGGACAGTGCGTAGTCTCTTGAGACGCAAAAAGGTCCACGTCTCCACCACCTCGGGGGTGGGGGTCTCCATTCCCCGGGCCTCAGCCCCTGTCTCGACAACAGGTCTGCTCCTTGATTCTGGGTACCCGGGATATACGTCGCTCTGAGAGACAGCAGTCTCTCCTGGGACCACAGGAGGATCTGATGTGCCAGCTTGCATAATGGGCGCGAGCGCAGACCCCCCTGGTGATTCAAATAGGCCACCACTGCCGTGTTGTCGGTCCTGACAAGGACGTAGCGTTTCTGCTCCGAGTGCACCGCAGTCCAGACCACCCCGTTGAATCTTGGGGGGCAGACCCGTAACTGCAGCCTGTAGCCATCCACTATGGTGCGCTTGACCCATGGGGAAATGTTCGCAAGGCTCCGCCACGCTCCTGCGAAATCCACCAAGGGAACCAGCCCCTCGGCGGGATAGCAGCGCCTGCTGCCTGAGCTGCCACGAGAGAGGGGACCTCGAACGCCCTCTCTCGGCGACCCCGGCGAGACTGAAGAACGGTACTCAAATCCGTTGTCTCAGGGGGCTGTGGGCGAAAGCGCCGCCTCAAGTCCCGGTTGTGCTGAGGGGGACCACAAGAAGCGACACTCTGCCTCTGGTGGTAGGAGCTGGACGACGGCTGGGACTCTCTCTCTGCAGACGTCACCATCCCGGTACCAGACCGCGGCCAATGGCGCGGGCCGTCTCCTTTGTGACTTGGAGTGACAAATACGTAGCTCTGCGGAGCTCAGCGATGTCCTCCTCAGAGGGGCCCCCTCCCGAGTCCATGTCCTTCAGCAGGTCGGCCTGGGATGCCTGCAAAATCGCCATCGTGTGCAGGCTCACACCAGCCCGGCCCGCCGCCATGTACGCCTTGCCCACCAGAGCAGATGTCACGAGACATGGCTTGGTGGGCAGCGCCGGCTCTTTAGGGGACGACGCAAGACCGGGCGAGAGATAGCTGGCCAAAGCATCCTCAACCCGGGGCATCGTCCCATAGCCGAAACCCTTAACCCCCGCAACGTCGCTGTAACCCTGGAGCGGGGGAGTAGTCAGACGTGCTGAGAAGGGCTTGCCCCAGGATTTGCACAACTCGTCATGTAAATCCGGGGAAAAGCGCAGGAAGCGCTCATCCAGCTTACTGGCAGCCTGTGTGTCTGGCACCGCCTGCGGCCAATCGAGCTGGAGCTTGCCAACTGCCCATGTCACCACCTCTAAGAGCTCGTCATAGCTGGGCGCTGACTGATGACGTTGATCCGGCTCCCGGAAGTCTTCCTCCTCCATAATGCTGAGCACATCCAGCTCCTCCGGGCTCATACTTCGAGCGGGAGAAGCCGAAAAACGGGCTCCCGAACAGGGAAGAGGGGAGTCGGAGCCAGCAGACGAGGAACGGGAAAAAGCCTTGGCAGTCCCGATGCCCTCAGAGATGTTGCGCTGGGAGCCCCATGACCGAAGCCACAGCGCCGCCTCAGCGACCGCCGGGCCAGAGCCACGGGGAGAGCGCATCCGGCCGTCTTCGGAAAAGAGCGCCGCACGGGACCTCAGCACCCTCAGGGGCAGGGCCTCGCAATGGTCGCAAGCAGCCCCCTCAAGAGCTGCCTGGGCATGAGGCATCCCCAGACAGGAAACACACAGGGCATGAGTGTCCCCAGCCGTGATGTAGCGCGGGCATGGAAAAACACTGCCTGAACTGCTCACCAGCCATCCTCTGCTTCTCCTTCCAGGTAAGAAAACTTCCTCTCGTGGTTGCTTTTTTCTGAGTAGTCTCGAACATGCCAGAGTGCCTGCTGAATAGAAAAAAGCTAATGTGTCCGGTGTGCCGGCGTGCTTATATACGCCTCCAGTTACGCCGTCACATGCTACCATTCTAGCAACGGCAATAAGATTGGAGTAGTTTCATTCATGATTTCAGCCCTGCCACGCCCAGAGGCGTTCCCATAGCGTCGTCACCGACGCAGTTCGAGTTCCCTCGAAGTGGAACTCCGGGAATCACAGCCGAAGACTGAGTTAACACACAAAACTAAAACAAAACAGAGTGCACCTAACGCAGAGGCATCTATACCCAGCGCCATGTTAAAAAGGGAGGGTGCCATCTTGGAAAGGGAGATAATTTATGAATATTTAGAGTCATCAACATTTTATACCACTTAGAAGAAGTAGCATTCCTTGAGATTCAGCAAGAATATACAGTGATAACGACATTTGATCATGTACACAGTACAGCAAGTGTCTGAAAAGGACCTTAACCTCTTTTAATCACAGTCACCTATTTCCAGGAAAAATGCCTAAAATAATATACCCAAAATGATTCAGTAATAACTCCTCAACCATTAGACCTAGATGCATAATTATGGTCTCCTTTGAAAGGTCAGAAGATAAGGAATATGAATAAACTGAAAATGAACCTATTTATTTTTCTATTAAAGATTAAATGGAGATGCAATTCTTCCTCGCCTGGTATAAAATCTATATTTTAAGAGGTGGATGCAAACTTCGGCAGAACACATCTAAGCTACCTGCCGAGATTTGAATCCACCTTTTTCCTCATCATATGAGCGTTACCTACCGCAAGGTGCATGCAATTTTCTGCAGTAACACCGGATCGCTATGTTAAAGTAGCCTACACACGTGGCATATTGGCAGATATTCTTATTGCATTTATTGCGGCAGCTCTGTGTAATACAACTTAGTGGCATCTAATATTTCCACTTTTGACAATCGCAACGGACTCTATGCAAATAAGACACACCAGCCTTGTCGAGCTTGTAGCAAGAAGAATAGTTTTATGTCCACTCATCTCGCAAGACTCGGGTTTCACTGTCAACTTTTCACATTTTAGAAAATGCCATCTTCTATCATCTTGTGTACCTGTGTGCCTCGGTCAGCTCGCTTCTCTGCCACCTGTTTTTGCAACCTAGCAACACACAGTCGCAAAGACCCTCCTTCTGCCTGTTAAAAAATATTTTAGTGATAACATAAATACCCACTACTAACACTCTAAGTCTATGAAAAATATTCCTATACACACACACACACACACACACACACACACCCCCCTTTAGTATGGCTATGAATTTATATTAAATTAAAACCCAGTACAGTGGTTAAAAAGAGCAAGTAATAATAATATTAATAATCTTTATTTGTAGAGCACAAAAACAAGTTACAAAGTGCTTTAACAAGTGTAAAGATAATAATACCCATAAGACAATAATACAAAAACAATACAAGATAAACTACACGTTTAAGATAAATATAAAATAAGTAAAACAGAATAAAATAAAAGGGATAAAATAAAGTCAAATAAGATCGGGAAAGGCTCTCCTATAAAAGTATGTTATAATAAGGGACTTAAGAGTTCACTGACTCAGCCGACCTGATTACCTTGGGCAGGTCCAGAGCCTCAGGGCCCTGACAGCAAACACTATGTCCCCTTTAGTTTTCAGTCGAGACTCTGGAACAGACAACAGACCTCTGCCTGAGGATCTCAAGGTACGTGCTGGTGTGTATGGGACTAAAAGGTCAGAAATATAACAAAGCGGGAGGCCATGAAGAGCTTTAAAAGTGATCAATTAAATTTTAAAGTCAATTCTAAAACGTACTGGGAGCCAGTGTAATGAAGCTAAAATAGGGGTAACGTGGTCATATTTCTTTGTTCTGGTTAAAAGCCTGGCAGCTGAGTTCTGGACAGTCTGGAGTCGATCAATAGATTTTTGGGTTAAACAGGTGAAAAGGCTGAGATGAAGGCGTGTAAAATGGTCTCGGAGTCCTTAAAAGTTAACATAGATTGAATTTTTGCTATATTTCTAAGTTGATAAAAACATGATTGAACAAGCTTTGTGGTGTGTTGCTCAAAATTTAAATTACTATCAAATCAAACACCAAGGTTCTTTGCAACAGGCTTAATGTGATTTACTAGGGAACCAGCAGATGGCAGTATTTGTTTTGCCATCTGCTGGGACCCAATGACCAGGATTTCTGTTTCGTCTGAGTTCAGCTGGAGGAAATTATTTGACATCCATTTTTTAACTTCACAAAGGCAGTTGTTAAGTGAACTCAGCATTCCAGGGTCTGTGGATCTGACGGGCAAGTGCATTTGTGTGTCATCAGCATAAATAAGAAATGAAATACCATGTTTATGGATAATATGTCCAAGGGGAAGCAGATACATCCATCCATCCATCCATCATCAACCGCTTATCCTGCGTACAGGGTCGCGGGGAGGCTGGAGCCAATCCCAGCTGACATCGGGCGCAAGGCGGGGTACACCCTGGACAGGTCGCCAGTCCATCACAGGGAAGCAGATACAAGGAAAACAAAATGGGTCCTAAGACCGACTTTGTGTGCAGCTAGCATAAAACATTAACGCTGTTTAACGTTAACGTTAACTTACAACAATGTTGTAACGTTAGTTTCCAACAGCACCAATTGACAGCACCTGTCTCCTTTTTAGGTTAAATCTTTTCTTCACCCCTGGCTGAGAGCCCGGGATTAATAGGGTAAGTTAATGTATTTTTTTCCGGCTTTGATTTGATTTTCAAATCTTGGCTATAGTTGAGCATAACGTTATAAAGTTATGATAGGTAAGTTAAGTGTTTAAAAAATCTAAAGAATTTTCATCTGACATTAATCAAAACGTAAATTCCTTATGACAAATAAGGTCTATGGGCGGGAAATCGCCTCTCTCCGTGTCTTTTCATTGACTTTGTATGAAATCACACCGCGGTAATATGGTTGAGGAGCAGTTCCTGATTCATTCTGGATATTTATTTGGGGCATTTTCCGAGGGATATAGTGTGCTATGTTAAGCTTACCAAGTGTTTACCCTCAGATTTCTGTCAGGAGCTGTAAGAAATGTTATTTGTTTTGTCTAGAGGCTGATGGTTCTCAGTAATAAATCAAATTTTACAGTTAAAAATTACAATGAGGTTCATGATATCAGTACACTGAGATGGCTGGCAGTGGTACAATCAGCATTACTCATTCTTTTTAATTTGCCTCACATTTTCTCATTGTTGCTGGCTTTGTACATAACGTTACTACCACTGGGGTTTGTTCCAAAATCACAATGCAGTGCAAACCTGTAACATTAGCAGAGCTGAGCTCCTGGGGTCATTTGTCATGCAGGGTAACGTTACCCACTGGGTCTTAAAATAATTTAAAAACTCATTGAATTTAATATTCTCAAAATAAGGCTCTTACATTTATTTACAAAGGTCTTTTTTTTTTGTTGTCCTTTTCATATGATTATATAGAGGTAACGTTACACATAACTGTCAAATGTATAAAATGTTTTGTGTGTTTAGACTACTTTTTACATTTTGTCTGACTTCTGGTCAGCTCTGCTGTACTAGTAACTTCACCACTGATTTGCGTACAGTGTTCTTTCATCCTTATTTTAGCAACTTTCACAGATAACATTCTGTTAATAGTATTTACTGTTCAATCTTGGAATATACTTTCAATGGATTTCTCAAACACAGTGGCCAAACAGATTAATTGGAAAAGAAATATTTTAAAGAAATGCTGACAAGAACTCTGTTGATCAGTAAGTATTTTAGTATACGTATTATATGTGGAGGTGACTAGTAGATGAGAACAAATTTTTATGTAAAATATATTTAAATAGTATATTTTAAGATATAAGGGATGCAACTTTAAATCCAAAAAAAATACTTTGATAGCGGTGCTGAAATAGACATGACAGCACCGGTTACTCACAGAATCACTTCCTCTTTGTAGGTTTGCCAGCAAAATAAAAGCACAAGAAGCTTGTTTGTGTAATGTTTTACTTGGAGTTGAATTGAGAGCTTTTACTTTGAAAATTTCTGAACGACATTAAAGAGTCTGTAGTCTGCTTGACACACCTCTGAAAGAGCCGTCAGTAAAACAATTCACCTAAATGTCCTCTGCCTGGAGATACTGGGGAAATGTTGGTACCCGCCAATGTCTATCCATGACCTGATACAGAATCCACACATAAATTTGTAATAAGACGCACTGAGATTTAAGGCTGATCCAATACAATCCAGATGTGATTTGATAATTGTTCAGTTCATAATCAGTATGATTTTTTATAATTCGTTATTCATGAGTGAAATTATTTGTGTTGAGTTACTAAATTAAATGCTATAGAAAATTAGGTCTAGGTTATTAGCTTGGCTTAGAGGTAATTTTCAGAATGTCTGTCAATGACAGCTCAACCAGTTGACTTTCTCTCTTAACAGAGGCGGTACGGAAGAACCAAGCTGCTAGCAGCGCATCGGACAACAAGATTAACCAGCACGCCATCTGCTGGTTCAACCTGGCCTCTGACCATGGAGGTGGCCGCAAAGAACGTGCCATGGCCAGAGAGGCATTAAGCGTGGTAAGTTTTAGATAAATCACCGTGCTAGTCTTTTGCAGCAACAGGGGCGTTTTTAGGATCTTGAAACATTGGGGGCTTAACCCAGCCCATAAAACTTCATATCGTCACATAATAATTGACCCACCCCAAAGTTAAGTCTGTAAAGCAGTAAACCAATAGTAAACATCCTCTACTTATATGGCACAACAAAACTCAAAATTACGATCACTTAGCAAATGACAAACTGAACCGACAGAGCGCTGACTACAATGGAGGCCATCTTCTCACGCTTTTACTACAGTCATGCCGGACTCACATGAGGGCTGGCTGCTCACCTGTACCCACGGTACAGGTCCATTGATTCTCTCAGTCACAAACGGATTGTTGACCTCTCAATCGCGCTGTGTAGGCTAGCGTTAAGCGCCACACGTCAATCTTTTCACGCAGTGAAGCACATGTTTTGTGATCTAGGCAACACACAAATCTGTCTGGGTTGTCTTATTTCACAGTTTGATACCCAAATGTATTTGCACAAGCATTGAAAAGGAGAGTTTTTCATGATGTGTCACCTCTAGGGCTGGACGTCTAATTGAAAAGTAATTGAAACCCAAATTCCGAGCTCTAACGGCTGTTATTTAGTTGTTTTATTGCCTGTTAAAATGTCCCCCAGTGTGTGTGTTTATGTACTTTCCCCTTAAAAAACTGTGTGTGTGTAGTCAGTGACTCCAAATTTAGGGGGAGTACGTCTGTTGTGTGCACGTCAACATTATCTTATCAGTTAACATTGACATTTGTGAGTCTAAAAAACCAACCCACCTACAATAGTTGAGCATGTTTGCGGTACAAGCCTGGTCAGTGAACTAGGAGGGCAAAAAAACCTAAATAATCATTCATTAGTTGTAATCGCGGTAAAATGTTCACTTAATTGGGATTTTGATTTTATGTCAAATCTTCCAGCCCTAGTCCCCTTTAAAATTACTAATCTCTGTGGATTTTATGTAATTTGTGATTGCCATTATCAGTTGAGTAATCACCCATTCTTTTATCCTTTGCAGAAATGAACACATCGGCCATCCCCCACTCTTCCACTACTGATGATTTGTTGGGTGTCATGTGAGGGTTATCGCATTCCCACTTCTCCACTTGCCTCATCAATGTTTCCCGTAAAGCCACCAAACAATGTGTATGAACATTTTACAGTTTTTTCTGGGTTTCACATGACTAGTTGGAGTTGGATATTGTATTTTGGCTATAAAATCTTTGTTATTTATACCATGGTCATGGAAAATGGTTAAAATCTAAATGGCTGGCAGTAATCATCTATCAAGACAAACTAATCGCTTGTCGCTAATTAAAACGTTATCTTGTGTGTTTAGGCCGTAGAATCTCGTGTGTCTCCTGGCTTTAGCTTTATATGTAGAGTATGGTATCATGAGTGTGGTATCTATCTTCTCATCTCTCTCAGGGAGAAAGAAATCTTACTTTCTTACCATCATCATTATTAATGGTACACTACACTATGCAAGACTGATAGCAATGTCAATGTATTGAGCTTTTTAACTAAGCCACACCGTTGCTATTATTAGAGTTTAATACTTCTGCATTCATTTAAAAATAACACCTGTGTCATAGGTGTGTGGTTACTGTACGGTTACTAGAAACTAATTGTCACCTGCAAGTCAACTGGAGTGAAGTTTCTTGTTCCTACAGTTGTTAAAGACAGAAATGAGCTGTAAAATGTGTTTATTAGATTGAATGTTAGTTTGGCAATTATCTACTTTGTTTTAAGTTTCTGTTCTCTCTTTTTATCTCAAACATTTCAAATAAAAATTCAAATGTGTATTTTAAATAAAATTTCAAATGTGTCACTCATCCGTTCTATCACTTTCTTTGTTGAAATTCTGTGTAGGACAAATAGAAACAGTCTTACAGAGTGTAACAGTAGTTTTGACTGTCCATGCTTTTTAAATTCAAAAGAAAAAAGTCATCGAGTTTAAAATGCAAGGAAAAAGAAAACGAAAGTAAAACAAGAAATCTTAGTGTACCTTAGTGATATACAAGTCACTATTTGTTATACATTATATAGACCAGCTCCTGCCATAAGTTCTGTGGTTGAAACTATCCCAGTAACCTTTTGGCTTCTCAGACAGAAAGGGTATACCTTCACTGTTATCTAGTAGTAGGATCCATAGCACTTGGTGAGTCATGCACAACATCTGATGGTAAAAATTTTAACTATCCCTTTAACAAAAAAAAATCATATTTTTGTATATGTTTTGTGGGTATAGATCAAGGTTATGAAAGAAGCCAGAGGTGGTGTGAATCCAGACTAAAAACAAAAGGTGTAACCAGGAGTCACACTCGTGTGAAAATAAGAATGTCAAAAAGGAATCATTATCTTGACGGGAAGCCAGTGTTAAGACGACACAATGGGTGTGATGTTT
This sequence comes from Micropterus dolomieu, assembly GCF_021292245.1. Classification (NCBI taxonomy): domain Eukaryota; kingdom Metazoa; phylum Chordata; class Actinopteri; order Centrarchiformes; family Centrarchidae; genus Micropterus; species Micropterus dolomieu. The sequence continues at coordinate 30,151,113 of NC_060150.1, read as the reverse complement.
GTTGTCCTACTAATACGCTGAACAACCATGGAAGCTATGCTATGTGAAGGAACAATAAGGGACACAGTTTTATCTGTATGAAATTGCTAGCCATCTAATCCTAAATGACAGTCAATTGTGCAAAACAGTCAGTTTATCAGTTTTAGCAGGCTTACAAGAGACATTCAGCTGGATATCATCAGTATAACAGTGGTAGATATCTTTAAAATTTCCAATAAAATGACCAAAGGGAAGCATATACAGAACAAATAATGAAAGAGCAGCAGTTTCAGGCATACAAGGAGCAAGTGACTCCGTCATGGTTATGTGTTTTGTGTTGTGGTTTTTGGGTTTAGTGTTGGTGTTTTCCTGTGGAATTCTAGTTCATGTCCTTTTCTGTGTGTTTTAGTTTACATATCACTCCCATGCTCTGTATTCTTGACTAAGTTTGTTATATTGCAGTTGCTCTTGTTTTTGGTTTTACCTTGTGAGACTCATGTTTTTTCACTCCCTGCCTCTGTATTCTTGGTCCCTGTCCTGGTTATGTTCTGTTTTGTCCATTCTCTCTTGTCCCGTGTTCTCTGTTTTATTTTCCAAGATTTGTCCTTGTTTATGTTCGTGATCTTTACTTCCTGTTTTATTTTGTAATCGTTTGTGTCTGGTGTTCGTGTACAGTTTTGCTTACCTTGGTCCTGATTACCTCATGTGCCGAACCTGGTCATAGTCCCTCTTGCTGGTTTCCTTGTATTTGCCTGTTTCTTCAGTCTGTGTCATGTTTTCATCATATGTCGAGTGCTCCCTGCCTGTCTTGTGTTCACCCCATTTTGGATTATGCCTTTCATTGTTGGATCTCAGCCTGTATTTTAACTCCTTCTCATTGCATGTAAGCCTGAGTATTTCAGTTAATAAATTCTCTCACTGCATTTCTGGCTGAAGTATCTGCATCTGTGTCCTACTCTCTGTGTTCCTGCCTCAGCACTCGGCCCATCCTGACAGTAAGACACAAACATACAAATGGACCCAGCAGATATTATACATTCTCTGGAGTATAATGATAACTGTATGATAGATCTTTCTTCTGCTTTAAGCTGTTCTATCTCACAAAATCTCCGCACTCTACTGGACTCTGTGGGTATTACCTCCTCCTATCACACACATGTACTCGCCCATTGAAAATTTGCATACTAACAGTAGCCGACCAATTGGACGTCTACCGATACGTCTGTAATGTATAGCTGTGTCCTCACTTTTCAGCATCTGACAATCCTTTTTTCTTCAGAACTGCCCAGTGACCCTTCACCTCCATGGATGGAGTCACCGCTCCTAGAACCCCGCTTTTGCCCATCATGCCCGGTTTGTATGCATTCCCCCCACTCAATTAAATTGCCCCCCTGCTGGAGAGGGTGAGACAGGATCAGTCATTCTGGTAGC
>NC_060150.1:30134267-30149603 GCF_021292245.1 Micropterus dolomieu | reverse complement strand
AAACACCACAACAGATGGAGTAATAATAAAGAAACCAACTAGCAGGTAACCTCACCGCTGCAGGTACGTCCTTTTCTCTCATGAAGCTTACTGACGTACAGGCCCTACTTCCGGGTTTTGTCATGTCAAAATAAAGGTAAGTATTTCAAAACAAATACAATAAACCCTGGCTGCCTTTACACTCCCACCATCACACAATGTGTGATTCACAATGAAAAATTAACATTGTTAACAGAACCTTGTAAAACATTGATGTAAACACACAACTATACCTTCAAATATGAACAAACAATGTCATTGAAGAGCTAACCTCCTTATTCAGCCTCAAGCAATAGTACTGTTTTGTGTATTGACCTTTCTAAGTAAACTGGCTTATGTGAGCGTGTGCCTTTACTGTCTAGTGTTGTGTCTCTGAGTAACAGTTTGAGTTTTCGGACTCTTCGGTCAGCTCCTTGGAAGACCTCAACCACCTTCGCCAGCTTCCACTGATTTCTTGATGTGCCATCATCTTGCAACAGGACAATGTCATTCACTTTAGCATTTCTCCTTTCCTTGTTCCATTTGCTCCTCTGCTGCAGATTCAGCAAATACTCCTTTCTCCACCTGGTCCAAAATTCATTGGACAAGAACTGTACTCTCTTCCATCTTTTCTGAAGATAGAGATCTTCCCTTACAAACTCACCCGGTGGTGGTGCGATTATTGACGACTTCATTGTCAATATGTGGTTTGGAGTTAGGGGTTCAGGTCCTAATGGATCAGTGAGATGTTCAGTGGTCAATGGTCGACTATTCACTATAGCCATCACTTCATACAGGAATGTTCTTAATGAAGAGCTGTCTAATCTTGCAGCAGACTGGTCTAGGATGGATGTAAGGACACTTCTCACGGTCCGAATCTGCCTCTCCCAGACACCGCCCATGTGACTGGAAGCAGGTGGGTTCATGACAAAGTTGCATCCTAGCTCTTTCACACGTTCTTGCTCCATTCCTTTCATTAATTCTTGGAATTCATTGCGTGCCCCCACAAAGTTTGTGCCTTGATCACTTTGCAGTTGACTTACATTGCCTCTTATGGCAATAAAACAGCGCAACGCATTCAGGAAGGCATCAGTGGAAAGGTCATTCAATACCTCAATGTGGATGGCACGTGAACACATGCAGGTGAATAGAAGCCCATATCTCTTCAAGTCTTTCCTTCCATCTTTAACATAAAATGGTCCGAAGCAGTCCATACCACTATAGGTAAATGGAGGGGTAGCTTCCATCCTTTCTGGTGGAAGGTCGGCCATTTTTTGTTCTTGATTACACCTTCTGAGCTTTCTGCATTTGATACACTTGAAAATGAGTGATGATACTTCGCTACTACACCCCAGGATCCAAATCCCATTGGAACGCAATTCATTGATGGTCATTCCACGACCCTGATGCTTCACCTTCTCATGATAGTGCTTTATCAACAATCGAGACGCATGATGTCCTTTGGGGAGGATAGCTGGGTGTTTGACATGAGGGTGGAGTGTTGCTTGTGTCAACCTACCTCCCACCCTCAGGATATCTTGGCTGTCCATGAAAGGATTCAACTTGTGCAGTTCGGTTGACTTGCTCCTTTGTACCTCTTTCTTTTGTTTCAGAGCTTTGATTTCATCCCTGAATGCTTCTTCTTGAACTGCATGGATTATGAATTGTTCAGCATCCATTCTTTCTTCAAGTGTCGTAGCTTCATAGGATCTTGTTTTAAGACCTTTCATCTCCTTAGCAAGACGCTTAAGTCTTGCTATGGCTCTTACGACTCTTTTCCAATCTGAAAACTTCTGAAGTCGGTCTGATAGGGACCTTTCCTCATTTGCCTTTGTTGTGTGAACTTGTGCTCTTTTGATTTCTGTGTCGTCCTCATTGAGTTCCTTCACCTTAATCTCTTCTTCCTTAGGGAGGTCCCTTTGCCACAGGAAACTAGGTCCAGTGAACCAGTTAGACTCTACAAGCTCTTTTGCCATGAGTCCTCGAGAGGCATGGTCAGCCGGGTTATTTTCTGAGGCAACATATTGCCACTGCCTTGGTTCTGTGCTCGATTTGATCTGCTGGATCTGATTGGCTACGAATAGATGAAATTAACAATGATGAAAAGCGCATCATTGTTAATGTAACCAAGGACGACCTTGGAATCGGTCCAAAAGTATTCCTGTAAATCTTTGATCTCTATTTCTCTTTTTAGCAGATCACTTGTCCTTGTGGCCACGACCGCAGCTGAGAGTTCCAGCCTTGGGATAGTTGTTACCTTAGTCGGTGCAACCCTTGCCTTCCCCATAACAAGAGCACAATGAACTTCTCCGGACTTCGAAACAACCCTAAGGTAAGAACACATTCCATAGCCAAAAACACTGGCATCGGAAAAATGGTGAAGTTCACACTGTTGAACTTCCTGGGCTGCCAATGGTATGTAGTGCCGTGGTATCTCTACTGAAGACAGCTTATGAAGGTCTTGGAGCCATGCTTCCCAACGCGGCCTGAGGTCGTCAGGAAGTGGCTCATCCCATCCTACCTTGTCCTGGCACATCCTTTGTAGAATCTGTTTACCTTTCAAAAGGATAGGTGCCACAAATCCAAGAGGATCAAAAATTGAGGCCACGGTTGACAGTACTCCTCTTCTGGTAAAAGGATGCTCTTTTACCCTCACTCTGAACTGGAACTTATCTGAACTAATGCACCATTGGACGCCGAGAGCCCGTTCCATCTTGTGCTCACCCAAGGCCATGTCCAGGTCAGCGGCAACTTCAGCGAGTTCTTGCTTTGGGATTGTTGCAAGGACCTTCTTGTTGTTGGTAATGAATTTGTGTAAGCGGAGTTTACCGGTGTTGCAGAGCTCTCTTGCCTCTCTAACAAGCTCCTTCTTCACGGTCCAAACTTGTTAATCCATCATCAACATAAAAGCTGCGCTGTTTAAACTTCACTGTGGCTTCACTAAACTTGCCTTCTCCTTCTGCAGCTAGGTGTTTGAACCCCAAGTTTGCGCATCCAGGTGACGATGCAGCACCGAACAAGTGAACCTTCATGCGGAACACTGACGGTGGAGCTTCCATATTTCCTCTTTCCCACCACAGAAATCTGAGGTAGTCTTGGTCCCTTGGTGCAACATGAAATTGATGGAACATCCGCTCTACATCACACATGATAGCTACTTGTCCTTTACGGAAACGACACAAGACCCCTACAAGGGTGTTTGTAAGGTCTGGCCCGGTGAGTAGATGCTCATTCAGTGATGTATTCTGAAACTTAGCTGAGCAATCAAACACCACGCAAATTTTTCCTGGCTTTTGGGGGTGATAAACCCCATGGTGAGGGATATACCACGTGGTCTGATTGGTTACCTCTGGCTCTGGAACCTTTTCAGCATCACCTCTCGCTATTATGTCCTCCATAAAGGCCACATAATCCTTGCGATATTGATTATCTTTCTTAAGACGTTTTTCCAGACATCTGAGTCTATGTTCTGCACACACTTTGTTGTCCGGCAGAATTGGCCTCTCTTCCTTGAAAGGCAACGGCATTTCGTAATGCCCATTTGCCTTTTGCTTGATTCCTTCTTTCAGCTTCACCAAGAACTTAAGGTCTTCTTGTGACATTAGAACTTCTTCACTGTACTTCTCAGTAAAATCTGACTCAAAGACCTTGAGTATATCTGCTGGAGTGATCATTTCCTTTACTTGAGTTCTATAAACGAAATGGACCTCAGACTTGAGCTCAGTAGAGGGCCTGGTAGCTGGCTGAACTTTCTTTATGATGATACGGTGGCTCACACCAATTTCATCCTCATGATTATAATCTACTTCCGTGCTGCTGTAGCCGATAATGCTCCAACCCAACACAGACCTTTGTGCATATGGCTGGGTTTCTTTGCCCGTGATGACATCTCTGGGAAGTAAGGCTTGTGGACAGTTATAACCGATTAACAACCCTACTTCACAGTCGAGCTCAGGTGACATTTCATCTGCCAAATGTTCTAAGTGAGGCCAGGATTTTGCAGTTTTGCTTGTGGGTATATGGGATCTGTTTGCTGGTATGTAATCTCTGGTATAGGTTGTTGGGAGTTTGATTTTAGTGTCAGAGCTGATGCCTCTTACCTGTAGACCTTGCACCTTTTGACTATTCACCACTTTTGTTTTTGATGTTATCGTGGACACCTTAAGTTTTACTGGCTGTTTCTTGGCACCCAATGTTACAGCTGCATCCTTCAGGATGAAGGTTGTGTCGCTCTGACTATCAAGTAAAGCATACACTAAAACTTCCTTGTCTGGTTCCGTTGTCGTGGAGACATAGACTGGAACAATAGATGAAGTATGGGTGCTGCTCTTCTCTTGAACAACTCGGTTAGAGGTAGCTTGCTGTATTTCGATTGCTTCAGACTGTTGGTTCTTGTCTCCTAGTTCTTTATCTTTCTTCCCACGATCTTGATGTAGGCAAGTTGGATGGCGTTTTCCACATAAGTCACACACACTCCTGGATGTACACGCTCTGGAGTTATGGCCAATACGAAGGCAGCCAAAACATAATTTCTCCAGTTGTACAAACTTAACTCTTTCTTCAACTGGTTTTTCCCTGATCTTGAGACACCTATGGAGAGCATGGCCTTTCTTCTTGCAAAACATGCATGTGATGCTTGTCTTCTCACTTGTATTAGTGGTGAAAGTCTTAGCACTAAAGTTTTGATTTCGTTGATATTTACACTGTTCTCGTTCTGTAGGCTTTGATCTTTCTTGGTCCGTTGGCTTCACTGCACATAATGACGTGATGGGGTTACATGCAATTCGAGCCTCCATGTTGAGAAATCTCACAAAGTAGCTGAAGTCCGGGAACATTTTGTGTCCATCTTGATAAATTGTGGCTTCTCTATTCCAGCGTGAGCTCAACCAATCCGGGAGCTTGGCGGTAATCCTTTGGTTTTCCACACAGTCGTTGAGAGTTTGTAGACCTTGAACATATGGCATAGCTGCTTCCACACTGCTCAGGAAATCAACAAACTCACGAAGATTTTCGCTGTCCTTGGGGCCAATTTTATGCCACGTCTGTATCTTGTCACGATATGACTTGGCAATTATGAATGGATTACCAAATCTGTCCTCAAGTATGTCCCAGGCAGCACGATAAGCTGTTTCTGTTCCTACAAGAAAATGGCCCTCAATAGCTCTTTTGGCTGAGCCACCAACATACCTGCGTAGAAAGAATAACTTTTCTTGAGTTAGCAGGTTCTTGCGATCAATCAGAGTAACGAAAGAAAGCTTCCAATCATTGTACTTGAGAGGATCTCCCTTGAAAACTTCAGGCTCTGGGATTGGAACTCGATTAGCTGTGATTGCTTCAGCCAGAGTTCTCACCAGGTCATTGGAAGCTTCATGAGAGGTTAAAAAGGCTTGAGTGGTTGCGGCTTGTTGCATGAGTGGAAGTACAGTTGGGGTGATGACTTGACTTACGGGGACTTGAGAAAATGTAGCTGGCTGTGGAACAGAACATGAGGTGTACATGGAGGGTTGTGGGAGAGGGTTTGTAGTGGCTGTAACCTCATGTGGATGATGGACTCGACTGGGTTTGGCTTGTTGTGCAGGAAGAGCTTGGGAGCCTGGTGCTTGATAGGAAGGGAAAAAAGGATCCCTTAAAGGGTTAAGTGCAAGTGGTGGATCGACAGATTCTGAATAAACCTGCAATCTTGCTTGAGCTGCAACATGCCCTTTAAGTTCTTCTAGCCGTTCTACTTCTCTTCTTTTCCCTTCCAGCTTCAATTTTCTATCCGCACATTCTGCTATGAACTGAGCTCTTTTTTTAGCACTCTCTGCTTCAATTTCCCTTTCTTTAGCTTCTCTTTCAGCCTTCAAGATTTGATCTGCCACCTCAAGTCTTTGAATTTCTTCCTTCTGCTGATGTTGTGCCTTTGTAATTTCTATCACCTCTTGCGTAGCCACAACTTCAGCTGCCGCTTGTTTTGCGTTAAGGGACAGGATGGAAGAGTGTCTGGATACTTTAGAAGAAGCTTTTGACTTAGCGGTTTGAGCTGAGGAAACACTAGACACTGTGCTGTCAAACACTGATTTAGCATCAGGCCAAGATATGGTTTCTAAATCAGCTCCACTGCGGAAATGTTGAACATTTGTATTTGCAATCCTAGTGAATGCCTGGCATGTGTCATTCATTCTCCGAACCTCAGGTTCAGGACTTGAAATGGCTCTTATTTTGAGGTAAGTATCGTCAATGTCAACTTGGATGGTATTGATTGCATTTACGATCTCATCAATCAGATCATCAGCATCATTATTCTTAACGGACCGTTTTAAGCCATTGATGTGATACTTCCATCTTCTGTACATCTTTACAAAACTCATATTTAGATCCTTCAATTTGTCATCTAACAGAGCCTTTCCCTTTTCAGTGAGCTTTTGTGTGCGTCCAGATTTCCTAATTCCAGGAGGCAGTTGTGTTTTATCTGCACCAACCTGAGATTGGGTGTCCTGCACTGTGTCGTCCACCTGCTCATCAGCGTCAGCTTGCTGTGATAGGGTAGTCTGCTCTGCGTCACTATCTTCTTGAGGGTCTCCATGAACGATCTTTTCAGTTGGAAGAAAAGTGTTTTCCTTTGAGTGTGACATATTAAATGTATTGTTCAAATGTGTTGGAAGTTAAACACATGTATTCAGTTATCTAAAACGTGCAAAAACATGAAATGGTGAAAAACGAATGAACTTTGATTACCTTAGCTTAACCTTTGAATACTGCACACCAAACACTACAGTATCATAAGAAGTGAGTAAACAAAAGGCTATCAACAGATAATAAACCTCTTGGCACAGTCTAAATATGAAGACTCACTTGTATGAACAATACTTGATATTAACTTAAACATCTTAGCTTCAACTGGGAGAAGGCTAATGTACTTATCTACTTAGTTTCTTTGATTCTTACTAGATGATCAATTGCAGGAAAAAGAATGTACACTGCAGCTTTAAGGAAAAGCACAAATGAAAATGTCCGTGGGCTATAATGGTAGTACTTGCGCTACTTTCAAGACACGCTTCTCGTCATGCTTGCTTGTGTAGCCTTGTCCGCTTGCCCCTTGGATGAACACGAACAATTCACAAGGTGGCCTCTCCTTCCCCGCATGTGACCTGCAGCTAGTCCGTCTTCGTCTGCTCGGAGTCTGCACCGATGCAGAAGTGTTCTACTATGCCGCCCATTGATTGAATGCGAGACTCCGGTTCCTTCACTGATGTTTATTAACACCGTAGAACTAAAAGTTCAGGTAAACAAAATAAAAGGCAGCATCAATATTAACATCATTGCATAAATAGCATTAGCACTGCAGTCAGGGCTAATAACGAACACAGTAATACTGACCACTTTAGCCTGCTTCTCAACCAACGGCAGAGTCATTTCCCAGAAGCAATCTTCACAGTCAAAGAATATGATTCTTCAACTTACACAGTTGTAGCAAACACCACAACAGATGGAGTAATAATAAAGAAACCAACTAGCAGGTAACCTCACCGCTGCAGGTACGTCCTTTTCTCTCATGAAGCTTACTGACGTACAGGCCCTACTTCCGGGTTTTGTCACGTCAAAATAAAGGTAAGTATTTCAAAATAAATACAATAAACCCTGGCTGCCTTTACAAGGTTGATAATGCTTTGAAGAAGAGGCGTGTGTGAAGTTGGAAAGTAAAGGCTCAACCAAACGGCTCTGGCTCATCTCTGTTAATTGACGTTATGTTAACGGTAAACTTTACAAACGGGTAATGTTAGATTTGGCTACGTACTGTAACGGAGTCACTGTTCAGTTAGATACTAGTCAGATGGATTAGAATTTGCCAAAAAAAGGTAGTGCAGTTCAATAAGATCTGACTTGAGTAGTCAACAGGTGTCTAGCAGCATGGATTATTATTGCACATATTAGTAAACAGTGTTTTTCACATTGCCACCCCTAATTACTGTGACATGCCAGAGAGGTTATCATGCTGAGGCGATCTCAGAGTTCAGTAGCTTGATGGCACTTTAGAAGAAGCTGCTTAACTGTCTACCCATTGTTGTCTTTACAGGTGCCAGAGGAGCTGATTGCAGAACCATCCAGATGTGATTTGCTGCGTCCAGCTCTACAGGAGAGAACAGCTCCAGCTTCCAGCTCTTCACCTCCTGCTTTGCACAGCCTTTTCTTTTTACTCACAACACCTGAACACTACTGATGTGAAATTATGGCACTGGGTTCTTATCAGCAGATTCTATCATTATAATAACTCTTACAACACATTCTTTTAAGTCATACAAAATTACTTTAACATTTGTAACCTATTAATATTGATGTTTTCATGAATGCAAGATATGTTATGGATTATTCTAGATGGAATACTTTGTTACAAAATTTATCTGACTAATTATACTTTAAATAAAACCACATTCTTCATTCATCATCAGTTTCTGATGTTAATTGGAAATAGTGTGATCTAAACTCAAATATTATAGTTAACAGCTGTAAATGAAAATATTAAGATGGTATTTATAGGTTAACATTTTGCATATGTTAGTAGAAAGTAAAAAATGAAAGGTTGATGTTATATACTGTTTTATTTTGACATTTCTTTAAGAGACAATTGACTGAGAAGTTACTCTGTTGTGAAAAACAAAGAATTAGCTGCACACTGAATAGTTTTAAAGCCCTGTACGAGGTGTAATTTATTGCGACCTCTGAGAAGGTCTTGTGTGGTTTACAATGTATAGAATGCAAAAGTGCATTCGGTCAGCGCTTAAACCTCAGAGTTTGCAAGTTCACAATAAAAACCACCTAGTGGGATTCATAATTACTCTGTGCAGATCATTCTTTGTTTCAGAATTTACCCACAGGACGCTTTGTGCCCACATTATTTTGTATTCAAACTAGACTTATAGCAGAGCAGCAACAAGGCACTCTTCAGAAACTTCAGGCTCTGTTATACAGTATATGGGTACTGGTTGTATGGCTCCTTATTTATCTTAAAGTATAAGGTAGAAAGTAAAAATACTCCTGCGCACACAAATACACTGCATAATTACTTTTCAACATTTCATGTGAAACATTTTGGGAGTATTTTCACTTTTTAACTTATACTAGACTGATGTTCTTTAGCAAGAGTTCAGCTTTAATGTTTCATGTTTTATCTGTGGTATACGATTAGCTTTTCAGTAAGTAGTAAAGACAGTGAGTGCTAATATATATAGAATTTATTACAATGTGAACCATAAATAAATGGACCTATAAAACAAATACGGACAATATTTAAATCTCAAAGTAAACAGAAGGAGAGAACACTTTTCCACATCAGTCCACGCCAACAGATACAGACTTCCACGACAATAACAAGGCTTCCAGGTCTCTCCAGCTCTCTGTAATAAATGCTCCAGGTGATGAAAAATATAAAGTAAACAAAGATGAGTCTTTAATAAATAGAATATTGTGGTGAAGTTGATTTTCTAACGTAATTCTATTCAAAAAGTCAATCTTTGATATATTCTATATTTCATTACACAGAGTGAAACATTTCAAACCCTTTTTGTTTTCATCTTAATGAAAACACTAACGTTAGTGTTGCAAAATAACTATACCACATTTATATATTAAAAAGCATTTAAAACTTTGTTAAGTATAATGTCAATAACAGATATGCAAGTTATTTTAATATCTTCTGGCCCCACTGGATTGTGAAGTCACTGAGTGTAGGCACTCGCACCAGCCAGCTTAGACATCTGTTTTCTTGCTTGATCGTCCTTTTGATACCTTGTCTTTAGAAACCACACCTTTCTATCTGCCGTGGAGCTCCTCAGCTCTCTTTGCCTGCCTTTTACCTGCTGGCTCTCTGCCTTGGACTCACTGCTTGCCAATCTCTTCAAGCTCTACCAAGAAATGCCAGCCCCACTCCCTGGCCTTCCACTCAGCCACCTACCCTTAATTGCCTTTACAATAAATATCCTAAACTGTCATCATGTCTCCGGTCTGCTTCTGGGTCCTGTCTAGAAAGCCCTGACACAACCAGGATGGATTTACAGGGTCCCATTAAACAGGGATGGGACACTTTTCCCTGCTGCTAAACCTTTCCTGATTTAAGATGATAAGATGATTGAAAACTGCACATAGTGCATCTTTAAATCACCATTTTATGTAAAAGCATTAAGTACCGTCTTCTGTTTGTTAAATCGTTCTTCAGTGAGCCTCTTGAAGACTGAGAAGAGTAAAGGAAGATCTTTTGCCTCATTTTTTAAGACAGATAATACTACTCATTAAAATCTATACTGTTTAAGCAGATAGGAGAAATTGACGTCCTTGCTTGTCTTTGAGGCTTGCCTAGACCTAATTTGCAATATCGTACATGCTCATTAACCCTTCCTTTCCTATCTCTCCATGCACTCCCTCCCTTCCTTCTCTGACTCTCCTTTCTTGACGTGCACTGCAATCATCTGTTCTGTCTTCCCCGCTCGTGGTCTTAAAATGTTTCTTGCACAATCTTTTCCTTGGGCGGGTAAACCCACCTATGACCTAACTTGCTAACAAAAGACACCCACAAAAACACAGAAACATACTGAACACACACAACATACACATTTACAGTTTGATAGTCTGTCCCATCTCTTGGGAAACAGGAATTTGACTAGAAGTGGCAGATTAAGGTTCCCATGGAGAATTAAAGTGTGTGTCGGAGGGGATATCTCTATAACATATACGTAGGTCTGTGTTCTCACAAAACAGGAGGTGTCCTTAGAGACCCATAGAGTAAGAGTAAAAATGGGGTATAGATAAAATACTTACTGAGTACATACACGAAACTACTATGTAAGCACAAGGGAAGATGACAAGAGATTATGTAGTAAGAGGGTAACAGCTTTGTTTTTAAGACTGAGATAAATGACACAGTTTAATAATTATGCAGTAAAGTAGCTTTGCCACTGGGTAACAAGACAGTAAAAGTGTGAAGTACCAGTACCAACACTAGTATTCATCATTTATGATACACTTACAAACAAACAAAATAAATGTTGTAAAAACATGGATTGGATCTTGATTAATGGTGTACATTATTGTTGCCAAAGCTTATTGAGAAAGCTGTACCTGTATATATAAATTAGTATGCCAAGCTGCATCACATCCGACTGTGTTTTTGCCAACGTTTTCCTTGCAGTTTAAGTCTGAGATACATGGGCTGTACAATAAAATCTTCTTTGTTCACCTCTTTCTGTAATTGCAGTGTAGTTACAGGATAAGCACGCTATAATATGTAGCACTGCCTGTAAAATTCTATCAACACAATGCATACTATGTTAAAAATGGACACATGTCAAATGGAAATAGTAAGTTGGATTTTCAGCATTTGCATGCTTGTGTGACTGTCTGTGGCTCTGAACTGAAGTTGGACAAAGCAGAATAAGACTGGCTAACACATTAGCTAGTTGTTAACATTTGTCACTTGTCCGGTCCTGCAGACGATGTGCGCAGCTGTAGGGTTAGCCAGTCAACATGCATAAAGTCAGGTTTAGGTACTAACATTTCTGATGGTTATGGTAAGGGTAGGGGCTTCGGGGGGCTGTCAACACCTTTATCACTTACTGTCTTTACAGGACGCCTCAGTGCGTCTCATAGAGACGCTTCCGGAAGCGTTTTTGAGACGCACCCAGTGCGTGTAATAACTACGTTTTGTCACTTTTTCTGAAAGCGTTGGTATTGGACGCCCTGAGATGAGAATGGGCTCCTCATTCCCGTACTTCATACTTTCTACCTACCAGTAGGTACAAAGAATGTACTTCATGGTACCCCTTAAATACGAAATATTTACACTGTAATCTGAAGGCGGTAAACTAACTTCTTTTCTACATCTTCTACATTCAGAAACATCAATTTCAAGTCATCACAGAAGAAAGAAAATGATATTTCAATTAAAACGGCTGCATGTTTGTTTGTGCTCTGATGTGAAAACTTTTTGCTAATTTTATTTTTCTCCCTCTGGGCAAGCATGCAGCTCTCAGGGGAGGAAAAAACAAAACAAATGACAGCAATTTACTGTTCACTGCTTCTCGCTGAAGGAACAGGCGTTGAGTCAGCCAGTTTGTGTCGGTTTGCTTAAAAAATGGTTTTTTTGTGATGCAATGCTACACTGCTCCATGACAGTCTGAAATGTCCCCTGATTACTTCGGCACACTATGGCATTAATGGAGAAGATAGAGTACAGATACTGTGTAATGAATGTTGTAGACGTGCAGATTGTTGGCTACATTATTTGTCATCATTGTTTCTGCTCTTATGAAAGACATCAATCTCAACAGTGCAAATCTGTGGTTTGTTTATTTCAGGACACAGAGAAGAATAATGGACGCCTTGAGGAAACAGAAAAGCCTTTGAGTTAGAAATGCAAATTCTCACATTTTGCGCAGGGACTCATATTGCAGTATTCCATCATAACACATTCAATCTGACAAGCCGAGTTTGTTGATAGGTTGTATCTGTGCTTTTGGATGCTTGGTTGGATATGGTTGACACCAGGATTTTAGGGCATTAAGACAGAGAGCGAGACAGAGAAATCTAAAGAATGTAGACAGCAGTGAGGTGTTGTGATGATAAAATACTTTTTAAACCTCCTGTGAATACAGTCTCTGTGTCTGACTCATCACCTTATCTCTCCCACTGCTCCGTCTGAACACCTTACGCCACATGGCACGTTTGTGTGGGCCTCCATTTTTCATTATGCAATTACACATCCACCTGCTCAGTGACATTAGACAGGTTGTGCTTTTTTATGAGCATCTCAACACCTGCGACCTCAGCCTACACATGTGTGTGTGGGTGTCGGTGGGGTTAGAGGGTTCGGGCAAATGCCAACAGAGCCCAGTAAGCCCACCGAGCAGGTCAGTGACAATCAAATGGCCTTTTCTTGTCCTTAAAGGAGGGTAACAACACAAGCATCATTTTTGTTAATGCCATATAATCTCTAAACTGACCCATCCTTCTCCTCAGTGCTTGTGAAGTATCCTTGAAGAGGTTTTAAAGATGAAAAACAGGGCATTTTGTATTTACTAGCTGTAAGGTAGTTTTACTTCTTTATTATCATAAATGTTTCTCTCTGGCTTCATGTAGCCCTTTCTCTTTGCCTCACTAGCTGTTACCATCAACTGCTTTTTTAATTTCAATTTAAAATGTCCAGAAAAAGAATAGTAGCTGAATCCTTGACTTGATTTCAGTATAGACGACTTCACACTGTTTCATCACCTGAAAGTCTACATACTATAAACTAAAATGTAATTTTTAAGATTTCTGTTTCCATTCATATATTACTATCAAATAAATTATTAATGCATTAAACTGAGCTATCTAATATGAATAAACAAAGCTAGAAGCGGACATGTGGCATTTGTCAATCAACTTCATGCAACACAAGTTCAGACATAAGGCAGGATGATGCAGAGACAGTCAACTTTGGAAAACAGAGCAGCTCACATCTTGACAAACAAGCAACAGACAGGGGCTGTAGAAAATGCCTACAAAAGGTTGCATCTTTAGTGACAGAATATTCAGGATTTCTGTTCATACCAGCTCTGAATGAAGTTCCGTTGCATGTTGTGGTATTTTTTGGGTTGGTTAGTTTTTCAAGGTGAGGCTCTGGGGTCCTTCCTTCAGCTTCAGGCCGCCTAACATCGCTAGCAGGAGTCTGTGTACATCATCATATTTGTTATCTCTTCTATCTAAAAACTTCTATAGTGTTCGTGCCTCTCTGTCCTGCTGGTATTACAGGCATATCTGAGCAAACTACGCACCCTCCAATCGCTCATGGACTCGAAGTTTAGCTTGCAAACATCTAGGTCTTGTGGGAAATGGTATTTGTTGGAGGCTGCTAAAAAACAAAAACAACAATATTAAATAATGCAAAAACTACCATCCTTGTCTAAACACATGAAGCAACACACAACATACTGTTGAGAACAGCTATGTTTCAAAGTTGGATTTTTAGTTATTAACTTTGTTATAAATATCAGTGGGATTTTGAATGAGGTTTCCTCACTTCTGAATATACCTGCATGACGAGGGCAACTCGCCCAGGTGACTCTAATGCATAGATTACTATGGCAACCAATTAGACCAGATCAGCTGGAGAATGGGAGCAGCTGAATAGGAATAGGAAAGGAAATCAGAGAGAATTTTGTATTAAATGTAATCATAGACCCATCAAGCTCTACCGTAGCACTGCCTATGGTTGCTGGATGTGTTCACACATAAGGAAACTCTTATATAATTACCAAATAATTATTTTTTATCTTTTAAATGAAAATAGCTACTGACCTGAGTACTGTTTTCAGGTCTTTAATCTTTTGTTAGGTTTCAGTTCAATGGATCCAAAAGCAGACAAGGAAGCAAATGAATGGTAACTCAGGTTTTATTTTCAACACAGGTAACAGGACAGGGGGACAGGCAAGCGGGCAGGACGGAGGGGGGGTTCGTAGGTTTGGCGTGGCAAGATTGCAGCAAAGTCGGACTTTCTCCAGACAGACAGGCAGTGACTCCAAACATGGCTGAGGTGCACTGAAGACAGACAGAGGAAAAAGACGTTAACAAAAGGCAACAAGGAAATCACAAGGGCAGCAGAAACACTCAGAGGACCAGAAAGCAGGTTACCACTGAAGGTTAACTGATGAACTGGCAGGGAGAGATTGAAGAGCCGCGGTATTTAACTGAGTGGGTTGATTGCAGGTGAGCCTCAGGTGGTGAGCCGGAGTGAGAGAGACATGATGACACGCCCCCAAACAACCACACACAGACTGGCAGGGAGGGGAAGACACAAGAAACATGAGGATGGGGGAGAAGGCAAAGCCACTCCTGCCATCGTTCTCCTTTTAATGTACACTGCTCTGTTGCTGATATGTTTCTGTTCTTGCTTTGTTACTGTCTATTGTCCTGGTAAGACACAGGCCTATTCGTGGGAAAGCGTTACACAAACCTAAACACAGAGTTCTTCTAAAAGCCAAAATCTCGACCTGCTTTAATAGCTTCTTTACCTCAGCATCTTGTTACAGTTCCCATGTGCTGGTGCAGATGGATGGGGTCAGAATCCACTGACCTGTGTAACTATAAATGGTTTCCTCGCAGTAGTCGCCTGTTTGTATTCATCTCCGGTCAGATGTGCACTGATGGGGAAGTACAGTAATGAGTCTTAGTTTATACTTGCAGTGGCCACTACCCTTACCGCTCGCTGTTAAGGCATTGTGTGTGTGTGTGTGTGTGTGTGTGTGTGTGTGTGTGTGTGTGTGTGTGTGTGTGTGTGTGTGTGTGTGTGTGTGTGTGTGTGTGTGTGTG
>NC_060150.1:30122052-30134167 GCF_021292245.1 Micropterus dolomieu | reverse complement strand
CTTATACTAGACTGATGTTCTTTAGCAAGAGTTCAGCTTTAATGTTTCATGTTTTATCTGTGGTATACGATTAGCTTTTCAGTAAGTAGTAAAGACAGTGAGTGCTAATATATATAGAATTTATTACAATGTGAACCATAAATAAATGGACCTATAAAACAAATACGGACAATATTTAAATCTCAAAGTAAACAGAAGGAGAGAACACTTTTCCACATCAGTCCACGCCAACAGATACAGACTTCCACGACAATAACAAGGCTTCCAGGTCTCTCCAGCTCTCTGTAATAAATGCTCCAGGTGATGAAAAATATAAAGTAAACAAAGATGAGTCTTTAATAAATAGAATATTGTGGTGAAGTTGATTTTCTAACGTAATTCTATTCAAAAAGTCAATCTTTGATATATTCTATATTTCATTACACAGAGTGAAACATTTCAAACCCTTTTTGTTTTCATCTTAATGAAAACACTAACGTTAGTGTTGCAAAATAACTATACCACATTTATATATTAAAAAGCATTTAAAACTTTGTTAAGTATAATGTCAATAACAGATATGCAAGTTATTTTAATATCTTCTGGCCCCACTGGATTGTGAAGTCACTGAGTGTAGGCACTCGCACCAGCCAGCTTAGACATCTGTTTTCTTGCTTGATCGTCCTTTTGATACCTTGTCTTTAGAAACCACACCTTTCTATCTGCCGTGGAGCTCCTCAGCTCTCTTTGCCTGCCTTTTACCTGCTGGCTCTCTGCCTTGGACTCACTGCTTGCCAATCTCTTCAAGCTCTACCAAGAAATGCCAGCCCCACTCCCTGGCCTTCCACTCAGCCACCTACCCTTAATTGCCTTTACAATAAATATCCTAAACTGTCATCATGTCTCCGGTCTGCTTCTGGGTCCTGTCTAGAAAGCCCTGACACAACCAGGATGGATTTACAGGGTCCCATTAAACAGGGATGGGACACTTTTCCCTGCTGCTAAACCTTTCCTGATTTAAGATGATAAGATGATTGAAAACTGCACATAGTGCATCTTTAAATCACCATTTTATGTAAAAGCATTAAGTACCGTCTTCTGTTTGTTAAATCGTTCTTCAGTGAGCCTCTTGAAGACTGAGAAGAGTAAAGGAAGATCTTTTGCCTCATTTTTTAAGACAGATAATACTACTCATTAAAATCTATACTGTTTAAGCAGATAGGAGAAATTGACGTCCTTGCTTGTCTTTGAGGCTTGCCTAGACCTAATTTGCAATATCGTACATGCTCATTAACCCTTCCTTTCCTATCTCTCCATGCACTCCCTCCCTTCCTTCTCTGACTCTCCTTTCTTGACGTGCACTGCAATCATCTGTTCTGTCTTCCCCGCTCGTGGTCTTAAAATGTTTCTTGCACAATCTTTTCCTTGGGCGGGTAAACCCACCTATGACCTAACTTGCTAACAAAAGACACCCACAAAAACACAGAAACATACTGAACACACACAACATACACATTTACAGTTTGATAGTCTGTCCCATCTCTTGGGAAACAGGAATTTGACTAGAAGTGGCAGATTAAGGTTCCCATGGAGAATTAAAGTGTGTGTCGGAGGGGATATCTCTATAACATATACGTAGGTCTGTGTTCTCACAAAACAGGAGGTGTCCTTAGAGACCCATAGAGTAAGAGTAAAAATGGGGTATAGATAAAATACTTACTGAGTACATACACGAAACTACTATGTAAGCACAAGGGAAGATGACAAGAGATTATGTAGTAAGAGGGTAACAGCTTTGTTTTTAAGACTGAGATAAATGACACAGTTTAATAATTATGCAGTAAAGTAGCTTTGCCACTGGGTAACAAGACAGTAAAAGTGTGAAGTACCAGTACCAACACTAGTATTCATCATTTATGATACACTTACAAACAAACAAAATAAATGTTGTAAAAACATGGATTGGATCTTGATTAATGGTGTACATTATTGTTGCCAAAGCTTATTGAGAAAGCTGTACCTGTATATATAAATTAGTATGCCAAGCTGCATCACATCCGACTGTGTTTTTGCCAACGTTTTCCTTGCAGTTTAAGTCTGAGATACATGGGCTGTACAATAAAATCTTCTTTGTTCACCTCTTTCTGTAATTGCAGTGTAGTTACAGGATAAGCACGCTATAATATGTAGCACTGCCTGTAAAATTCTATCAACACAATGCATACTATGTTAAAAATGGACACATGTCAAATGGAAATAGTAAGTTGGATTTTCAGCATTTGCATGCTTGTGTGACTGTCTGTGGCTCTGAACTGAAGTTGGACAAAGCAGAATAAGACTGGCTAACACATTAGCTAGTTGTTAACATTTGTCACTTGTCCGGTCCTGCAGACGATGTGCGCAGCTGTAGGGTTAGCCAGTCAACATGCATAAAGTCAGGTTTAGGTACTAACATTTCTGATGGTTATGGTAAGGGTAGGGGCTTCGGGGGGCTGTCAACACCTTTATCACTTACTGTCTTTACAGGACGCCTCAGTGCGTCTCATAGAGACGCTTCCGGAAGCGTTTTTGAGACGCACCCAGTGCGTGTAATAACTACGTTTTGTCACTTTTTCTGAAAGCGTTGGTATTGGACGCCCTGAGATGAGAATGGGCTCCTCATTCCCGTACTTCATACTTTCTACCTACCAGTAGGTACAAAGAATGTACTTCATGGTACCCCTTAAATACGAAATATTTACACTGTAATCTGAAGGCGGTAAACTAACTTCTTTTCTACATCTTCTACATTCAGAAACATCAATTTCAAGTCATCACAGAAGAAAGAAAATGATATTTCAATTAAAACGGCTGCATGTTTGTTTGTGCTCTGATGTGAAAACTTTTTGCTAATTTTATTTTTCTCCCTCTGGGCAAGCATGCAGCTCTCAGGGGAGGAAAAAACAAAACAAATGACAGCAATTTACTGTTCACTGCTTCTCGCTGAAGGAACAGGCGTTGAGTCAGCCAGTTTGTGTCGGTTTGCTTAAAAAATGGTTTTTTTGTGATGCAATGCTACACTGCTCCATGACAGTCTGAAATGTCCCCTGATTACTTCGGCACACTATGGCATTAATGGAGAAGATAGAGTACAGATACTGTGTAATGAATGTTGTAGACGTGCAGATTGTTGGCTACATTATTTGTCATCATTGTTTCTGCTCTTATGAAAGACATCAATCTCAACAGTGCAAATCTGTGGTTTGTTTATTTCAGGACACAGAGAAGAATAATGGACGCCTTGAGGAAACAGAAAAGCCTTTGAGTTAGAAATGCAAATTCTCACATTTTGCGCAGGGACTCATATTGCAGTATTCCATCATAACACATTCAATCTGACAAGCCGAGTTTGTTGATAGGTTGTATCTGTGCTTTTGGATGCTTGGTTGGATATGGTTGACACCAGGATTTTAGGGCATTAAGACAGAGAGCGAGACAGAGAAATCTAAAGAATGTAGACAGCAGTGAGGTGTTGTGATGATAAAATACTTTTTAAACCTCCTGTGAATACAGTCTCTGTGTCTGACTCATCACCTTATCTCTCCCACTGCTCCGTCTGAACACCTTACGCCACATGGCACGTTTGTGTGGGCCTCCATTTTTCATTATGCAATTACACATCCACCTGCTCAGTGACATTAGACAGGTTGTGCTTTTTTATGAGCATCTCAACACCTGCGACCTCAGCCTACACATGTGTGTGTGGGTGTCGGTGGGGTTAGAGGGTTCGGGCAAATGCCAACAGAGCCCAGTAAGCCCACCGAGCAGGTCAGTGACAATCAAATGGCCTTTTCTTGTCCTTAAAGGAGGGTAACAACACAAGCATCATTTTTGTTAATGCCATATAATCTCTAAACTGACCCATCCTTCTCCTCAGTGCTTGTGAAGTATCCTTGAAGAGGTTTTAAAGATGAAAAACAGGGCATTTTGTATTTACTAGCTGTAAGGTAGTTTTACTTCTTTATTATCATAAATGTTTCTCTCTGGCTTCATGTAGCCCTTTCTCTTTGCCTCACTAGCTGTTACCATCAACTGCTTTTTTAATTTCAATTTAAAATGTCCAGAAAAAGAATAGTAGCTGAATCCTTGACTTGATTTCAGTATAGACGACTTCACACTGTTTCATCACCTGAAAGTCTACATACTATAAACTAAAATGTAATTTTTAAGATTTCTGTTTCCATTCATATATTACTATCAAATAAATTATTAATGCATTAAACTGAGCTATCTAATATGAATAAACAAAGCTAGAAGCGGACATGTGGCATTTGTCAATCAACTTCATGCAACACAAGTTCAGACATAAGGCAGGATGATGCAGAGACAGTCAACTTTGGAAAACAGAGCAGCTCACATCTTGACAAACAAGCAACAGACAGGGGCTGTAGAAAATGCCTACAAAAGGTTGCATCTTTAGTGACAGAATATTCAGGATTTCTGTTCATACCAGCTCTGAATGAAGTTCCGTTGCATGTTGTGGTATTTTTTGGGTTGGTTAGTTTTTCAAGGTGAGGCTCTGGGGTCCTTCCTTCAGCTTCAGGCCGCCTAACATCGCTAGCAGGAGTCTGTGTACATCATCATATTTGTTATCTCTTCTATCTAAAAACTTCTATAGTGTTCGTGCCTCTCTGTCCTGCTGGTATTACAGGCATATCTGAGCAAACTACGCACCCTCCAATCGCTCATGGACTCGAAGTTTAGCTTGCAAACATCTAGGTCTTGTGGGAAATGGTATTTGTTGGAGGCTGCTAAAAAACAAAAACAACAATATTAAATAATGCAAAAACTACCATCCTTGTCTAAACACATGAAGCAACACACAACATACTGTTGAGAACAGCTATGTTTCAAAGTTGGATTTTTAGTTATTAACTTTGTTATAAATATCAGTGGGATTTTGAATGAGGTTTCCTCACTTCTGAATATACCTGCATGACGAGGGCAACTCGCCCAGGTGACTCTAATGCATAGATTACTATGGCAACCAATTAGACCAGATCAGCTGGAGAATGGGAGCAGCTGAATAGGAATAGGAAAGGAAATCAGAGAGAATTTTGTATTAAATGTAATCATAGACCCATCAAGCTCTACCGTAGCACTGCCTATGGTTGCTGGATGTGTTCACACATAAGGAAACTCTTATATAATTACCAAATAATTATTTTTTATCTTTTAAATGAAAATAGCTACTGACCTGAGTACTGTTTTCAGGTCTTTAATCTTTTGTTAGGTTTCAGTTCAATGGATCCAAAAGCAGACAAGGAAGCAAATGAATGGTAACTCAGGTTTTATTTTCAACACAGGTAACAGGACAGGGGGACAGGCAAGCGGGCAGGACGGAGGGGGGGTTCGTAGGTTTGGCGTGGCAAGATTGCAGCAAAGTCGGACTTTCTCCAGACAGACAGGCAGTGACTCCAAACATGGCTGAGGTGCACTGAAGACAGACAGAGGAAAAAGACGTTAACAAAAGGCAACAAGGAAATCACAAGGGCAGCAGAAACACTCAGAGGACCAGAAAGCAGGTTACCACTGAAGGTTAACTGATGAACTGGCAGGGAGAGATTGAAGAGCCGCGGTATTTAACTGAGTGGGTTGATTGCAGGTGAGCCTCAGGTGGTGAGCCGGAGTGAGAGAGACATGATGACACGCCCCCAAACAACCACACACAGACTGGCAGGGAGGGGAAGACACAAGAAACATGAGGATGGGGGAGAAGGCAAAGCCACTCCTGCCATCGTTCTCCTTTTAATGTACACTGCTCTGTTGCTGATATGTTTCTGTTCTTGCTTTGTTACTGTCTATTGTCCTGGTAAGACACAGGCCTATTCGTGGGAAAGCGTTACACAAACCTAAACACAGAGTTCTTCTAAAAGCCAAAATCTCGACCTGCTTTAATAGCTTCTTTACCTCAGCATCTTGTTACAGTTCCCATGTGCTGGTGCAGATGGATGGGGTCAGAATCCACTGACCTGTGTAACTATAAATGGTTTCCTCGCAGTAGTCGCCTGTTTGTATTCATCTCCGGTCAGATGTGCACTGATGGGGAAGTACAGTAATGAGTCTTAGTTTATACTTGCAGTGGCCACTACCCTTACCGCTCGCTGTTAAGGCATTGTGTGTGTGTGTGTGTGTGTGTGTGTGTGTGTGTGTGTGTGTGTGTGTGTGTGTGTGTGTGTGTGTGTGTGTGTGTGTGTGTGTGTGTGTGTGTAAAATAATGAGTCAGAGTTTAACTTTGCTTATGCACCTGCTGGGTTTGGATGACCCTGCAATGTGCATGATTGAACACACACATTCATGTATTTGTACATTCTTACAGTTTTATCACTTCATTTAACAGCCTCACTAAGATATTTTCCTCATTATTCTTTAGCTAATTTGGCCAACATGTTTGGCATTTTTCAGTTGAAGCAGAAATGTATTGTGTGCACCGTGAAATCCGATCATGATTGCTCACGACATTATAATGCAAAAAGACCAGTTATTGACTGACAATAGTTTGTTTTTACCTCACCCAGACTTGACTGTGACCTGTAGTATTAAACCACATTGCTGTTACCACCAGTAACTACGTCACATGCACAATAACTAAGCAAATGTGTACTAGCGTCAAAATCGGTTGATTAATATTTCTTGCCAATCAGAACTGCATTCTGCCGTTACTTTTACATTACTCCTCGGTAAATTGCTATATATATATATATATATATAAAAAGTCCTGCCCCCACGGTGTCTGCTTAGAAAAATTCCAGCCCTTGAACGAATGTAGTTTAAGACCCCTGACATACAGTATAGCTGTTAGCTAATACCAGAGAACATTTAAAATGTGTCTACATAGTAACAAATTATAGTATTAGCCACTAAATCTAATTTTTTAAAATTAAATTACTAATGCCACAGGAAAGTGATAATGTTACAAGAACGTAGTCATACTTTTAAGAAAAAGTCTAATATTTTAAGATAGTTGTAATGTAATAAGGAGCAATAATGAAACTATATGAATAAAGTTATAATCCAGTTTTTTAAAATAAATACTATATTTTTTAAATAAATACTTTGAGAATAAAGTCATCATATTTTCAGAAAATGTCATAATAATACAAGAATAAAATCATACTTTTGAGGGAAAAGTTAAGTGTTGCATAAGTATTGTGGGAGGAAAAATGAAAGCTGCATGAGAAGAAATGGCGTGATTACATAAAGGCTTCCATCCAACCAGCCATTCTTCACAAGTTTTTCCAATAACCATTCATCCTCTTGGACACCTGGCCTAACATTTTCCTCAACACTGCTTGCATTACACAGTCATTATTCCCCAGCAGAGTAGGACTTATGAATACTGTTGTGGCAAACAATCCAAGATGGATCCAAAGGTTTTCTGCCAGATGGGTTATGGGAACAGATTCAGTTAGAAAAAATTACATAATATGACATTAAGACACCCAATTTCCAATTGAAAGAAGTGGATTTTGAGATGCTGCTGGTGAGGCATTGTTAATAAGGAAGGTTTTTTTTCCTGTTATGCGCACGACAGGCCAACAGTGCTGCTAGCTGTGCAGAGCTCCTCTGTCATCCTTGATTCCTCTTCTGTAATTCTTTGTCTTTTTCTTAACATCTTCTAAACTCTCTCTGTCTGAAGCTTGGTTCCCATCCATATTATTATAAATGGAAACTGACAAACAGTAGGGAAAAGTAGAAAAGTCTTATAGCTTGTCCTGAAAATGTCTTTTGCAATGGAAAGATACAGTATGTGTCTTGAGGAGATTTACTTATTGAACATTGTAAGTGACCATTCGCTTAACCCTGACCCCCTTTGTTACCATAACCTATTAAGCTTTCTGTTCTGCTATGGCACATATACAGTTTACACTGGCAATAGCAGCAGACTTGTGTCTACTGCACTGTGTGAATTTGACCAGTGGCATTGAAAGAGCTTATTAGGAGTTGGCTGTTAATTTTTCCAGTGAGTCGCCTACATTTTGTTTTAAACGTGTTTTTTGCTAGCCAAAATTAACATCCTGGTTAAAATCACAGTTAACGCAAATTACAGATGCACCTTGATAACCAAGCTAGCTAGCACCACCCTCTCCTCCAAATATGGTCACGTCTGGTGTCTGGTTCCAAAAAAACAATAAGGCATCGGCCAAAATGCCAAATTTGAGGCTTCAAAACAATAGTCCACAAACCAATGGGTGAAGTCAAAGTGAACATGTTACAAATTACATGTGCAAAACAAAAAAAAAAAACACAACATCAACTCGGCAAATCGTTTTTGACGACTTTCCAGGTTGTTGTTCTGATTTGAGGGGGCAATTAAGCAAAAAAGTGAATTTTCCCAGTTAAGAACAAATTTTTCCGATTATAATGTGCTAAAAGACTGAAATTGAACTGAAACTAAAGCTGTATGTCCCAACGACAATGTCAGGATCCTCACCATTTAATCATCAATGTAGGTGACATGGAAATAACAAAATGAAACAGCATGGTTCTTGTACTGTATTTTAGAATAGAGCTAGTGTGATAAATAAAAGGATGATAAAAATAAAGTCTAAGATTAGATTGTAATTTTGTTTCTAATATAACTGCTTGGTTGCTTAGATTACTTTTGTGGACAAGCAAGACAGAGGTTAGATTAATGCCTTAGTGGTTGTATTTTTAAACGTTTCAAGGGAACAAAGCCTTTGAGAATAAGGACTATGTTTCCTGTGTTTCATAACGAATGTAACGCTATCTCCAACAACAAGACAGCAAAACAGAGCATTTAACATTGCAGCTAATGAGGTTGTACTCATTTCTGTTAATGTGGTCTGAGCAATCAATCAAAATGGCAATGCACTTCTTACTGTGTCTGTCCTCACACTCCCATTTGGCCATTCCTATCCCATTTGGCATGCTGCTGAGTTGACAAAAGCTTCGCTGTCAAATGTCACTTAAAAGTCATGAAAATAAAGTTACCTGATGTTAACAGCAAGCACAGAACCTTTTATGTACTGGAATCACTGCTGTGCTTTGACAATTGGTGAGAGTCACAAAGAGGACATCCATATTCATGACAATATCACAGGAGAGAGATGTTGAAAATGATATGTTAACCTGAAGCAGAATCAACAGTTTGCCTTGGCTTTGCCTGGGGTAACTGTTGGGATGCCAGTTTTACAGTCCCAACAAAGCTAATTCTGCAAACTAGAACAAAACAAATATACTACATTACCTCAATTCACTGCTTCAGAGCTTTTCATATCATCATCATCATCATCATCTTATAGTACTCATATGCTTTGCCAGGATAAGACATTTAAAACAAACTTTGCAGTGCTGTTGTATAATGCATGGATGTGTTGCATAATACTGTACATACAGATTGCATAAGATTGTCCCGGTGTATCAAACAACCTGGTAAATCAGAATTGGCCCAGAAAATCCACCCAGTGTGGTGTGGGAGGATTTTAATCAACAGCCTGTAAAACCTGTGATGCCTAACCCTGCCTCAGGGAGCTGCTCACCCACTTTAATTAATTTCATTAGTGGACTATCAAAGGAGATTTTAAACCTCCCATGGGGACCTGTTTCTGCTATTTCAGAGGCTTTTGCGCCTCACAACAATAACACTCTGGCAGTGAAAAAAAAATGTAAACTTCGAATGTTTTTAAAATCAGGTAAAAATTTTTAAAACATGGGATACCACAGACATTATGATTTAACTAGGGTTGGCTAACCGGTATCAATATGGAACCAGTTCCTATATGACCAGTACCTACGTTACTAAATTACAAAATCTCGGTACCTCATTTCGGTGCCACTTCAATGTGTCGGTTGAACTTTTTTCCTTGTGGTGTTCCGAAACACCATTCACCGCAGTACAAATGTAGCATCCCTAAATATAAGGCTATGAGACGACAGCCTGTTTTGTCTTTATTAACGCCAAACAAACCTGGCTCAACAAAGAGCTACACGTGTTAACTTTGGCACCGGAATTGTGAAAAGCGATACCCAACTCTAATTTAACTGGCACACTTGAGTGGTGATTCCAGGGACTTATGATCTCACAGAAACTTGCGTGATCAAACATGACTTAAAAAAAAATAAATAAATAAACACGTTTCCAAAGAACTAAACATACCAGTATAGAACAGCTGAGGCTAATGGGATTAGTCATAAACCAAAGTATTAGATCAATTGAAATTTTGAAGTGATGAGGGCGGGTTTGCGTCTGCGTTATGTGCTCTGCACATGCGCATTAATGTTTCTTATGGTGCTCACATGGCCCACAGAATTGGATTAGGGGTATGCATCCCCAGAGCTACAACAGTAGCATGGCTAAATATTTAATGACTGAGTCTTTGCTATTACAAAGATAAGTAAAACTGCTAATCAAAGCAAAGATCAGAAACATCTAACAAGGCAGTACAGTATTAAAACGAAGGTTACGATATGGTAACCCTAGTTCTATTAGCACAGGCGGAGCCCTCTACTGGACTCTATGGGTACTACCTCTCCTCCTATCACACGCACGTACTCGCCCACTGAAATTTTGAATACTGTAAGTAGCCGACCAATTGGACGTTGGTACTGTACGTGCATACCGTATAAATAGCGGTGTCCTCACTGCTCAGCATCCAACCAACCCTTCAGCAGACGGCGGTGGAGCGACAGGGCTCCATCGTAGAGGGCTCCGCCTGTGCTAATAGAACTAGGGTTACCATATCGTAACCTTCATTCTATCTCACACAGGCTCCGCCCTCTACTGGACTCTATGGGTACAGTGGGTGGAGCCCGATGACTGTCCGCCCAGCTGCGACAAGCCACAGCTCACCTCACTGACACGATCGGCCCCAGGTCACCAGCCACAGGCCCTAGGCTGCCTCCATCCTAAGCGATGGGGCAGTGGGCCACCCCTCAGAAAGGTCACTAGACCGCTAGGGGTTTGGCATGACCAGATGGATCTGATCCAGCCAGATCCAGCACCTGAACTGTCCTGACCCCTACAGGGGACATCACAGTCAGTGTAAAAATGTTTTCCCCGACAACCGGTAGTCTATGGTAGACACCAGTCTTCTTCCTCACAGATATTGAGTCGCACCTGCGAACACAGATCCTGAGAAGGAGCCCGACACATCCAAGAGGTAAAAACGCAAAAATGGACATGGTGAAGACCACGATGCCGTTGTGCAACTCTCCTCGACGCTCACCCCGTTGAAGAGGGCCGTTGACACAGCCACACCTCGTGTGGAGTGAGCCCGGACCACCGAGGGTGGGTCTTTCCCCGCCTGCACGTAGGCCTGTGAGATACAGTCACAAAGCCATCCGGCTAGGCGCTTCTTGGATAGAGCTTTACCGATCGCACCGTCACCAAAGCAAACAAGCAGTTGATCAGTGCGTCAAATGGGGGCCGTGCGCTTCATATAATGTGTCAGGGCGCGCACAGCACACAACAGATGCAGCCTCACCTCCCTAGGCCCAGGGTGGGGCGGAGGGTGGAAGGCATCCAAATGTATGGTCCTCGACCTGAACGAGCTTCTTATGTTCTTAGGAACAAAGGAGCATGCAGCTGGGATGAACCGACAGGGCGCACAACTCACTCACCCTCTTGGCAGAGGTGAGAGCCAGTAACAAGGCTGTCTTGAGAGATAGCATCTTCAAGGAGGACTGTTCCAGGGGCTCGTAGGGGTTTGACCTCAGAGCCTCTAGTACCAGTGGCAGGTCCCACTGGAGTGCAGAGACACGTAGCACCGGTCATTGTCTCCTCACACTCTGCAGAAAGCGCTTCACGAGGGGGTGGGTGAAGACAGGTCTGTCGCCAAACCACTCATGACAAGATGAGATAGCTGCCGCATACACCTTAATGGTTGAGTGTGACAGTCCCTTCTCCATTAGGCCCTGCAAGAAGGAAAGGATGGATCCCACTGAGCAGGTTATGGGATCCATTTCCTTCTCAATGCACCAGCGCTGAAAGCCCAGCCACTTAGCTTTGTAGCAGGAAGTGGTGGAGCCTGCCCTCGCCGCCTGGATGGTATGTACCACCTCTGCGGACAGCCCAGCCTGTCTCAACCTCTCCCTTTCAGGAGCCAAACCTGGAGAGGTTGGCCGAGCACCGGCA
>NC_060150.1:30114362-30121952 GCF_021292245.1 Micropterus dolomieu | reverse complement strand
CGATTCGATTCAAACCTGGTCATGTATAGGCTATTTGGCTGAGATTTTGTGGTAGAATTCCTCAGCCTCTTGTGGGGAGGAAAACATCTGGATCTTCCTGTTGTGTAGGACTCTCAGCCTACACGGTTGGAGGTGAATTCCTCGGAAGGTTCCCATGTCAACAAACAGCTTTTTTACAGCATTGAACTCCCGTCTTTGTCGGATCGTCTCTGCTGAAAAATCCTGGACGAATGAGAGTTTGGCTCCGTCGTGTGTAATGTCCCGTTGTCTTGTGGAGCGTAGGACGAATTCTTTATCTTGATAGTTGAGAAAGCGAAGAAGGACGGCTCGGTTCTGGTTGGGAACTGCTGAGGCCAGGGTACGGTGGGCTCTCTCCAGTATGAATACTCAGTTGGGTTCGACGCCCAGCCACTGGGGTAGCATATCGGTTACAAAGTCCAATAGAGGACGCTTATCCTCAGTCCCCTCCTTAAGACCAAACAGCCGGATATTTTTCCTCCTACCGCGGTTTTCCAGGTCCTCTGTCTTTTCTTCCAGGTATGTGAGCCGCTTTGTTGCTTTATCCAGAGCCCTCTCGTTCTTGTCCAACGCGTCCTCTGTAGCGACTATGCGGGCTTTGGCCTCCTCGATTCGTTGTTCATTGGCTGTTACATCTCGTTTAATTTCACCTAAATTATTCTCCATAACCGAGATAGAGTTCGTCAGCTCCCCCAGTTGGTTGTTTATACCGTCCAGTTTCGAGCTGAACTCGGAGCGGAGTGACTCAGTTAGCACGTCAGCCATACTATTAACGTTAGCTTCGACACTCTCGACCGGAGATGATGGCTTCGTGCTTCGTGAGCTCGTTTTTCGAGCGTTCGAGAAGATGTTACACTCCTTTGTTGCTGGGGGTTTATATTATGTAATTGACCAGGTTTGCAAAGGTCTGGGGTTGTTTCTTGTGCGAAGTTTTAGGGAGCCGTCACGCTATGCTGCCATCTTGTTCGGGCTCTCTAGCGCCCCCCCAATGTGTAATTTTTTAAAAGCCCTTTATCTTCTGTATTATTCAAAACTGCCAAGCAATAAATAATTGTATAGTATGACCAACACAATATTAGATAGATTAAACATACACTGTTCCTTCTTGTAGGCCAGGCCTATGTTATGATGAAATTAGGTGATGCATGAATTATTTTTATGTATTTGTGGAGAAATTATTATTAAAAATAATTTGAGTCAAGTCGTGGCATTACAACCCAATTCCAATGAAGTTGGGACATTGTGTAAAACGTAAATAAAACCAAACTGATAAACTTTATTGTTTTTAGCAAATATTCATTCACTTTGAATTTGATGCCTGCAACACATTCCAAAAAAGCTGGGACAGGGGCAACAAAAGACTGGGAAAGTTGAATGCTCAAAAAACCACTTGTTTGGGACATTCCACAGGTGAACAGGTTAACTGGAAACAGGTGAGGGTCATGATTGGGTATAAAAGGAGCATCCCCGAAAGGCTCATTCACAAGCAAGGATGGGGCAAAGTTCACCACTTTGTGGACAACTGCGTGAGCAAATAGCCCAACAGTTTAAGAACGTTTCTCAACGTACAATTGCAAGGAATTTAGGGATTTCATCATATACGGTCCATAATATCATCAAAAGATTCAGAGAATCTGGAGAAATCTCTGCACGTAAGCAGCAAGGCCGAAAACCAACATTGAATGCCCGTGACGTTCGATCCCTCAGGTGGCACTGCATTAAAAACAGACGTCAATGTGTAAAGGATATTATCACATGGGCTCAGGAACACTTCGGGAAAACCATCGTCAGTCAACGCAATTTGTCGCTACATCAACAAGGCAAGTTAAAACTCAGAGGTGGAGAGGAGTAACAAATATAAATGAAAACCGGGTCTAAAGAAACAGGAAACAGATTATGTGCAAACAAATAGATATTTATTAACGTACATATCTTACAGAGGAACAGAGGAGACACAGACAAAGAACTAGACTACTTAACGAAAAAGGTGGTGACATAGCTTTTAACTAAAAATGCAAAACTAGCAACTTAAATAAAAAACACATTTAACGCCCTCCCTCTTCCAAGGGAGTATGCGAGCCCGCAGCTCCGCTAGTCCCAAGCACACAGCTCCACGCCTGCTGCACCCAAGCACACATCTGACCCACTGGTCGGCAGCCACCTAGGCTGGCTCCCACAGGACCAGCCACATAGTCCACCTGCTGCAGTCTCCTTGCTCTCTTATCCTCCAGGTACTGATTGGGGGATCAGGTGCAGCTGCTGCCCATTACTAATTGCAGCTGCAAGGCTGGAGGGGGAAGGGCAGTACCTGGAGAACTAAAGGAGAAAGATGCACCAAAACAAGAAAAAAACAGACCCACGGCTCTAGGGCCGTAACAACTGTTATCACCGCAAAGTTCAATAGCCAGCATCTGTGATGGTATGGGGGTGTGTTAGTGCTCATGGCATGGGTAACTTGTACATCTGTGAAGGCACCATTAATGCTTAAAGGTATACAGGTTTTGGAGCAACGTCTTTTTCAGTTTCAGTGTTGTTAAAAGGAAAGGTGATGTAAACATGCATGTGTTACAACAGTGGTAAACATGCCCCTGTCCCAGCTGTTTTGGAACATGTTGCAGGCATCAAATTCAAAGTTTGCAATATTTGCATAAAACAATAAAGTTTATCAGTTTGAACATTAAATATCTTGTCTTTGTAGTGTATTCAATTGAACATAGTTTAGCACAGTTTTAGGTTCCATACAAAAGTTTGCCAATGAAAAAAACACCAAGTGACGGCTCTCGCATCTAATAGACAAGCTTAGTAATTCTGACAACACCAGAGTCCCCCACCCCCGAAGCCGGTGTTCCGAGTCTATCGAATCGCTCTGCCCTATCGAAAAATGCTACCTTAATGGTTTCCTTTTTCAATCCCATAAAGTTATAACTCAGATGATTATGACATCTTCTGGATTAGATTTCAATGCTGTCACAGAGATTACCGAGATGACAGGTGGCTGTGGCGCGTGGCCGATCGCCAAAATACGTTACTACTAGTGCTCTGGCTACTACCTGTGTCTTTCTGTTGTGCTTTTTCCCTGGATGGCCCGACGATTTCCCCCGCCACCAATTTACCTGCGGGTGGTGGGTGCTAATTTCATCCCTTGTTTGACACTAAAGTTTCTGCAGTGTCGGCTTCTGTCAAGCCTGAGGCCATTGTACAACAAAAAGTCAAGGATAGCATAACATGCAAAGTTGGAGCTTCCGCTGCAGACTGCGCTTTACTCTGATTAGAAAATTGTTTTATCATATCACAATAATATCGCAAATGCATTTAATCATTCAGCCCTAGTGCACAGCGACGTTTCTGAAAAGGACCTTAAGAGGTGGATGCATTATTTGGCAGAACAGATGTAGTTAAGCGATAAAATAGGTGTGTGAGAGTAGTACAGTTCAATAAGAAATATAAAATAAGATCTTAATAATAACTATTCAATAAGAGCTGACTTGAGTGGTCAACAAGTGTATAGCTGAAGCTGCATGGAGTATTATTGCAGTGTCCAGCAGCAAATGTTAATATTGCACACATTAGTAAACAAGGAATTTAACATTGCCACTCCTGTTACATACCAGAGAGGTTATCATGCTGAGGCGATCGCAGAGATCAGTAGCTTAATGGCAATTGGGAAGAAGCTGCTTAACTTAATCTTAATCTTAACTGTCTACCCATTTTTGTCTTTACAAAAGCCAGAAGAGCTGATTGAACCCATCCAGATGCAATTTGCCATGTCCAGCTATACAGGAGATAACAGCCCCAGCTTCCAGCGTGGCTCCTCAGCTCTATGATTATAATAACTCTTACAACACATTATTTCAGGTCATAGAAAACAACTTTTACATTTGTAACCTTTTAATATTGATGTTTTCATGATTGCAAGACACTTTCTTTTTATTGTTCAAATATTACTTGTGTGTTATGAATTATTTGTTATAAAATTATCAGACTATGGAACAGGATTCATAGTAACTTAACGTTAGTCTCAACAAAATCTAGTGTTGCAAATTAATGTTAACACATTGATTATTAAAAATTGTTGAAGCATTTTAAACCTTGTTAGTATAATGTCAGTAACAGATAAATAGTTATTTTAAGTGTTGTATAGTTTCAGGTATCTTACCTAGAGTGTAAGCTGGTAACGACCATAGACTGGTAACACAGCCACAGGTTCCAACCTCCACCATTCAGCTCCACCCACGACCCGCCTCTTTGCCCATTTTTGGTTATCCGGGAGTGACATGCAGTGATGCACTGCCAAGATTGCGATGACCGGCTCGGCCCAATTTGGGCTTCAAAACTGCTCTTCAGAAACCAAAGGATGATGTCACGGACACTACGTCCATTTTTTATGCATGGAACTGAAAACTTATTTTCCCATCTAAGGGTTCAAAAACTCAGAGCTCAGGGTTAGGCTCACAGTTTCTGAAACATGGCCCTGGAAAGTCCTGACAGTATTTGTTTTTCATCCCATCTTTCTAGCTGTAATTATTTTCTATTGAGTCAGTATTTCAAGAGATCCTCTCATAGTGGTTATGAGTGATGACAGCCATTTCCTCGCTGTCTGGATGGCAGACATACATGTGTGCTCAATTGTCAGTTCCAATTTCCCAGATTAAGATTTTACAAAAACAAAATTAAGGCTGTTGGATGTTGTAGCTCCAGTCCAAATTCAGTGTGTTCACTGAGAAGATGTCAAAAGAGATCAGGTTATCCACCAGTTCAACTTCAGAGGTATTTTTATGTCAAGTTATTGCTAAGGACAACTTAATGACTCTTAAACTTCCATTAAACGTGTTGTTTTGTACAACAAACACCTGGTGTTCATTATTTTCAATGTTGTTCCTCCAGGAAGGTGTCCACTCAAATGGTTTGGGATTTAATTGGAGCAGTGATTATCAATTAGCTCTCTGGGTAAGTCGATTTCTTCATCCCTCTGTGACAAATAATCATAGTCATTTAAGTTTTTACTGAGCTGACACACTGTAGAGTTTGTACACAGTTTGCTAAATTATTTTTGGGCAGAGACATTCAATTTCTATCTCAGATGCATACTTACACATATCTATTTCCTTCCCGTGACAAAAAGGGAGACTGGTCTTGACAGAAAAGATTTTGAGAAGCCCAACCACATCAACTAGCCGGGCATTGCCAGACTATTTGCGAATTAGTCTCTAACCTTTCAGTTCATTTTCGATTTCCAAGAGGGTATTGTCAACGGACACAAAATGCAAACACTTTCTTATCAACAAAAGTTTTAACTGCAGTTTGTTCTTTTAGAGAAAATATACCATACAGTTAGTTTAATACTGATGTGATAGCAGATTCAACAGAAAAAGTTCCACATAAGCAGCTGCCATCTTGGTTGTTTCAGAAAATGTCTCAACGGCGCTGCTATGTCAGTTGGTCTCATACCCGCCCTGTATTAGATAAACAGTCTTGATTAGCAGGGGAGCCAGACTGATCTATCAGAGCAAATGAACATGAGCTTGCACATTCATCTGGTTCCCAGTCTACCCATCACCCTCATGTCTCCTGAAATAATAATTTGATTTAAAGAAACATTATGTAGTGATTTATCTAAAACAGCAGCATAAAAATAATTTTGATGGTACATTGACTTGTAATAGAGAGAGTAGTGTCCGGGCACGTAGGCCCTGGTATTGCATTATGTAGCATTGGAATCCAGGGCTGAGAATGGTGTAATACTTTGCGGCAATACATCATACACCAACAAGACTCTTCAGCAAGCTAGCTCTAAGAACAACCTAGCTTGGTATTCTTAGTATGGATATCATGGCAGAGGCTGCTATGAGACTGAAGAAGATGTTGTTAGAGGAAGCGAGGAAGGGAAGTGACCAAGCAAGAGGCTGAGACAATACTAAAAATCAGGCTTTTACTTGTTGGCGTGAGCTAAAAGGATGCAAGACAGATGCCAAGATGGCCTTCTTGCTGTTGGACTAGTAAGTAATAACTTGTTAGCTGGCTTGCTATGCCTTGTTGTTTCACTGACACATTGCTTTAAAGCTAAATGTGTTGAATATTCATGCGATTATAGCATGTCTCAACTTATTCTGATGGCATATGATTTATTTGTAAAGAAAGGGAGTGTCTGAATGAAGGAGTAAGGTGACAGGGACAGAAGAAAAGTAGGGAATTGAAATGAAGGGCCTGGGGAAGTGGAAGTGTGGCTGAAATGAGGGACAGAGAAGCAGACTTTGTGACAACATGATAATACATAATTTTTATTCAATAAAGAGTCCTACCTTTGATGTAAACAAACTTTTTAAGCTAGTGTGGCATGACGAGGGTGTGATTCCAATTTCAATAAATAATCATTTAAATAAGTTGCCAACAACGCCACCTGGGGAATATCACCCCAGGAAATAATATTAAGAGATAGGTCACACAGGTTCACCTGAAATAAGGCCAGGGCAGAGAGTGTTTCACATTTAAACAAATCATTTTATTAACAAAATACTAATTAGAGACAACCAAACCAAAAAAAACACACCACCAACTACATATACCAATTAAGAAGGGATGCCATTATTGAATAAAATAGAAATATGGGCCAAATAATTTAAAATACAATATACTATTTAAAATACACTGGCAAAAATAAACAATAAATCCAAATGTGCAAATCAATTAATTCAGAGAGAGAGAGAGAGAGAGAATTAGTATGAATAAGTAGCAGAAATATCTTGGCACTTGGGCATCTGCATCCATTTTTGTAATAATAATAATAACAATCCTTATTTGTAGAGCACTTTTCAAAAACAAGTTACAAAGTGCTTTAACAAGTGTAAAGAATAATACAAAAAAAAAGATAAGAGCATGAAAATTTAATATAAAATTAGTAAAATACAATAAAATAAAAGGGATAAAATAAAGTCAAATAAGATCGGGAAAAGCTCTCCTATAAAAGTATGTTTTAAGAAGGGACTTAAAAGAGTTCACTGACTCAGCCGACCTGATTTCCTCGGGCAGGCTGTTCCAGAGCCTCGGGGCCCTGACAGCAAACGCTCTGTCCCCTTTAGTTTTCAGTCGAGACTCTGGAACAGACAACAGACCTCTGCCCGAGGATCTCAAGGTACGTGCTGGTGCGTATGGGACTAAAAGGTCCGAAATATAACAAGGCGAGAGGCCATGAAGAGCTTTAAAAGTGATCAATACAATTTTAAACCCAATTCTAAAACATACTGGGAGCCAGTGTAATGAAGCTAAAATAGGAGTAATGTGGTCATATTTCTTTGTTCTGGTTAAAAGCCTGGCAGCTGAGTTCTGGACAGTCTGGAGTCGATCAATAGATTTTTGGGTTAAACAGGTGAAAAGGCTGTTGCAATAATCCAGGCGTGATGAGATGAAGGCGTGTAAAATGGTCTCGGTGTCCTTAAAAGTTAACATTGATCTAATTTTAGCTATATTTCTAAGTTGATAAAAACATGATTGAACAAGCTTTGTGGTGTGCTGCTCGAAATTTAAATTACTATCAAACCAAACACCAAGGTTCTTTGCCACAGGCTTAATGTGATT
>NC_060150.1:30015147-30114262 GCF_021292245.1 Micropterus dolomieu | reverse complement strand
GCTTCTTTGAGTTCCTCTGAAAGTCGTCGGATGTCTTCCATAAGGTCAGCAATCTTCTTGTTCGCTTTCTTAAAGAGTGAGCAGTCCTCAAGGGGCAGAGTTATCTCGGCTTGCATAGTCACCGGAGCTTTGTTGCGATCAGTAGCGTTGATCGCGTTTTTACGGTCATCTATCTTAAAATCCATGTCGGATGACTAAAATCCTTAACCCACGTAAAACTTAAATAAAGTTAAGTTAAATAAAAGGATATAAAAAATGTAACGAAAAAAGTGGATTAAAACTGGATAAGAGTCCGGTTCAAGACGGAGCTTCCGACAGGTGGCTACAGACGCCAACGCATGCGCAGAGTGCAGATTACGTCAGCCAGGAAATAAAGATTATCAAAACTTTATATTTCTGAAAGGTCCGTCTTCCTTGTGACAAGTGGCCTAAATGATTCAAGACACTGTGTCAGGGTTCATGGAGGAGCGCAGAGGAGGTGAGCCCAAACGCAAGACACCAAGACAGAGATAAGGTTCAGGGATTTTAATCCACAACGGCAACAGGTAAACAGGCTTACAGGCAGTTGACAGGAAGATCCACACAGGTAGACAGAACACTCTACCACGAACATGACTGAGTGTAACACACTACAATGACGAGACACAGACTAAGGAAATGAAGAAGTATATATGCACACATGGGTTAAAGAGCTGGGAAGGAGCAACACAGGTGACCGGGATCAGGTTAACGAGGCGTGCAGAGAGACAGCAGGAAAGGTGTAGCACACCTTCAACAAGCCAGCATCGGTGCTGACTCGATATTTGAGGGTTTAACAACCCACTACCACTCCGCCCTCATTGGTTTCTGATGGCACTCAATGTGGTGGACCTTCCGCATGAACACGCAGACGGAGTGGAACTATGTAGGTAGAGGGAGTAGCAAGCAGTTTTGCCCAGAGAGACAGGCAGGCAGACAGAGAGAAAATATATTCCAAACAGATGCAAGTTATATAAGAATAATAAAAGAATAGACAAAAACTATGTCCTGAGAAAAGTACAACGTAGCAGATATCTACATGTGTGTGTTACGCCGGGTTTGTGTTGTGTAGCGGAAGAAGATATTGTGGACGTAAACTGACAAAATAAAAGAATATAAAATAACAGTGATTAGCAATTAACAACAAATATGTGCAATGTTCCATGTTTGTGCGTGATAACAAATGAAATAATATTTACACGTGCAGAGAAATTTGCATTATTTGAAAGGGGGGAGTGTCAGTGGGGGACTCGGGCCTTGTTAATGAGGCTACGCCCAGATGTAAAGAAACTATTTTTGTGGCGAGAGGTTTTGGTAGTAAAGGGCCGCAGCCTCCTGCTGGAGGGTAGAGTCTGAAACTGTTTGTGTCCAGGGTTGGGGGGGGGGGGGGGGGGGGGGGGGGGGGTTCAGCTGAAATCTTTACTGCTAACTTCAGAGTCCTGGAGGCGTATAGGTCCTGAAGAGAAGGAAGTCACTGAGCTAAGATGGTGAACATGGATGTTGACCGCAAGAACAGTGATGAGTCAGCACCCTACCCCTAACCCCACCCTAACCCTTTACTTAACCAATCTAACTAACAGGGGCAACGAGTACTAGCCAGTCAGTGGCAGATCTGTCGAAAACATGGTCCCTTTTGAAACATGCTGGGCTTGTCTTGTGGAGTCACAAACATTGTCTAGTATGGCCACAATCAGCTCTGGCAGCCATGTCTTGTTTACAATGCACATATTATACAACTGAAAATTAGAGGTGTCAGTGTATTTATAGTAACTACACTACATTATTAATTATTTACTGATTAAATTACTCAAATGTAATGCAATGCCATTGATTAAATGTGATTGTGTTTAATGGTTGTGTAAGTAAATCACAAATGAAGTTATTTATTGTAATTGTAATAGTCTATGCATGTGTGATCAGAATAAATTAGATAGAAGGCCTTGATGATGGATTCTCTCTGAAAACAAAATTACTTTTTCAGAACACTATTAATTTATTAAACACCTTCAACTCAACAATTCAAGTACTCAGTTTAAGGGTAGAAGCATTACAAATGTACAGTACATGTTTACCTTGGAGGATGTTTGAAGAACTAATATCTGTTGATAAACAGCTTGAATTAACTTTGTGTATTCTGAGATCTGTGAGCATTCTGAAAAGGGCACGCTTTACTTGCAGGTAGCTTAATGAAGACTTTATCTAGGACTTAGGGCTCTTTGAAGTTCTGAGAGAACTAATTTCATTTAGTCTGTGTCCTGCTCCAATTTAATGAGGCTACACAGTCATTAGGAGTGAACTGAGTAGCATGTACATAGCTGTGGACCTGGAGTCATACAAGCATTTTCATCTTGAGTAATCTGAGAAATACACTACCTGCCCAGCACCAAACAGCAGACAGACAAAGTTAATGGCTAGCTGGTGAACATAAAGGAGAATTTACCTGCTAAAAAGCCAGATATATTTCCCGCAGGATTTGGTGGAAAGCAAAACATTTAAAAAGGGAGTGAATATTGGACTTATCATCAAATTGTCTGAAACATGACTCCAAATCAATACTAATGTTTCTCTGCATCTATTCAACACCCGCTTACGTATTTCTGCTGTTAAAAACCGCCAGGTCCCTGCCAGTGTTCGACTGAGGTGTTGTTTACATTTACCTTGTGGAGAATCCCTCATCTTACACTGCTGCCAAGGTTTTCTTTATCGAAAGGAATTCTGTTGAAACACAGCCCAGGCTTGTCTCCTTGTCTGTTGTTGCATCCGATAACACAACAACCATTCCGCAGCTTATAACTTGCTTCCTAGTTGGCGGGCAGCGGAAAGTAAACATTTTTTTGGCCCTCCAAGGGGGTACTCCCCTTGAAACATCACGTGAAAACTATGAATTAGCTAACTCCTCCTGGATTTGGAGCTTGGAGCAGTGTTGGTGTTTACACAGGAGCTTAGTACTGCCTGGAGGAGGAAGTCTTCAGGCTATGGGCGAGGGGGACCCAGCGGGGAATGCCAGCAGGGAATTTTTCTTAATAAGGAAAATAGATGAAAGAATAGTTCCTTTCTTGACATTTTAAGAGTTTACTATGTTTATTTATTAGACAAAAAAACAAAAGAGCTTGTGTAACATAGAGAACTTGCTGCTCACATACATCTAGCTAAAACATGAGTAGGAGGCCTGAGCGATACTATTGGACTATCGCTTCTTGAGGTACAAAGTGGTATTGCAACACAGGATGGGCCTGCGCTAGCTGGTTAGCATGCTAACATCGTATGATATTTCTGCAACATAATACATAAACATCTTTGACATGACTTCAGGACTGTTCATTCTTCATATTCTGTTGATAATGTTTTTTGAAAGTTGTAAACTAAAATTCTGGCATCTTAAATTTAAAATGTGGCCTCAAATCGTACTCATTTCTCTAAAACATTAAATGTTAATGTCTAAATAAGCAACATTAGAAAACATATGAAATAACCAAAACTTTTCTAACTTTAGCAGAAAACTATGTGTTCATGTATTATCATAAAACCTATCATGAGAAGCTGATTGAGAAAAGATTGTAATTCTCATTTGGTAAAATGTATTTCCAGAAGAAACAAGATATTAATGTTGGCATAGCCTAAATAACCTCTGACACAAGGTACCAACACAGCAAAAGCATTTATTCTTTCATTTATTTGCATAAATTATTAAACTATTGATGGATGATTGTTGTTTGCAATTCCTACTTGTCCTATAGAGGTCATAAATTACTTACAAACACTTAGAAAGTTTCCTCTTCCTTCATATAGAGGATATGGTTCAGTCTGTGAACTTTGTTAAGACTAAAGTTAGTCAGACTGCAGACTGTATAATCATTATCGCGCCAGCAGCACCTGGACCTTTACACAGATGTGTTCCTGTTCCTTTAATATTAGCGTCCTGCAGCTTAGACTTGTCTTCCTGCCCTCATCTACAGCCAGAGCAAACCTCTCTGTGTTGGCTGGAGGAGCTCTTTGGGAAATTCTGGACAGACTGGAAAGCCATTAACAGGCTTTCCAAATGGGGCTGTCCTGCACGTGCCTGCACTGAGTCACCCGTCCTGTGGAAACTCCTAAAGTATCTGTGTCAAAAGTGATGACAGAGAGAGGAGAGCTGAATGCTGAATGCTGATGTACAGCTTCAGTCTTAGAGTCTTAGCTTTATAAAGTAGTAATCTGCACCCTTTGCATATTTTTCAAAGTCTGTTCTATATAACAGTATAACTATTCTCATGGGATTGATTAGTCCAGAACTTATGCAGAAGGTGTTACCGAGGTGGTGTACTTGAATCTTTATGCAATTAACCAGTATCGTGTATCTTAAATCTATTTTATTCTACTTATGGATATCTTAAAGCCAATTTTCATTTATGGTATCCAGCAGTTTAGTAGCGTTCCTATGGATATATATTTGTAAATTGTTTACCTACCTCATTCTTGTTTTGTGTAAGCTGTGTATGTTTTGTAAATGTAATTTTATTTTCCGCTACTATTGCAACACTGCAGTTTCCCTGAGGGGATGA
This sequence comes from Micropterus dolomieu, assembly GCF_021292245.1. Classification (NCBI taxonomy): domain Eukaryota; kingdom Metazoa; phylum Chordata; class Actinopteri; order Centrarchiformes; family Centrarchidae; genus Micropterus; species Micropterus dolomieu. The sequence continues at coordinate 30,109,703 of NC_060150.1, read as the reverse complement.
ATAAAAAAATCTATCTATTTTTCTATCTACACAAGATCGTATTTACACTCTACTGATGATATTCAGCTTAAGCTAAACGTTACTAACTGTCTTTGGCTTTGCTGATTGCGTTTGATGAACAATCATTTCTGTTTTCCCTGAACACCTTAATGTTACAATTAGCACAGTGGGAAAATGCGATACAATCAGTGTCTCTATTCAAACTTTACAATGGTCACAGAAGGGAAGAAAACATTGTTTATTTTCCCACTTAAGGCCATGTTAAAATAGCACAAAATGTGCGATCCAGGAATAACAACACAGACGGGGGCTAATTCTGCTTTTTCAGCCTTTATCAAACCTCTCATGAACAGCTTTGAACAACTGTGTTAATATTGAACAATGGAGGAAGCCATGACTCAAGCAGCTAAGAATAATCTGAAAAAAATATCTGGAAACAGTTTGGATGTGTGTGTGTGTGTGTGTGTGTGTGTGTGTGTGTGTGTGTGTGTGCGTGCTATTGATATAAGTACACATGAAGTAATGTTCTTAAGAGGCAAAGGTCAGTGGAGAAAAGCTGCAAAAAGAGGAAGCACCTGCTCCACAACTACACACACACACACATGTGTTTTTATCCCACCATGAGGACCACTGACTGGCAGCAGACTAATGGGATCCACCCTTTCTAAAGGGTCTACAGACATGATTTAAAACTCTTAATTCATTATAAATTTATGTGAACATGAAAATGATGTCAAATATCAAAATCTCCACAAATTTTAATACCAGAATTTCATCCCAAATGAAGACCAGTAATTTGGATTGTTTGGCATACAATCAACACCACTGTTAGGCACTGCACACTTCATGACAAGCGTTTCATCTGACTAACATTGTATTGAAACCTTATTATTAGATTACATAAACACTGAATCTAATCATACAAACTGACAGATATTTCTTCAAAAACTTTCTCATTCTAAAATATAATTGTTGGGCAAACATATGGTTAAACAGTTGATTAATATGATTAGTATTTTACCTTTTAAATTAAGCTTTTTTAATACTGTTCTTTTACTTAGTATGATTGAACATGTGTTGCAAATAAAAACATTTTAAAATTGAATACTGGTTTGTCAATTGATCTCCTATAGACATTTACATTTATTCATTTAGCTGACGGTTTTATCCAAAGCTAAAGGCATGTGTCTTATCCACTGAGCCATCAAGACCCCTCTGTCAAACACCAGACCTGCTTTACAACATGAGGCAAAACTTGACTGAACCTGATCATCTACAGTATCTCACAAAAGTGAGTACACCCCTCACATTTTTGTAAATATTTGATTATATCATTTCATGTGACAACACTGAAGAAATGACACTTTGCTACAATGTAAAGTAGTGAGTGTACAGCTTGTATAACAGTGTAAATTTCTTCAGTGAAAATGTCCAAATTGGGCCCAAAGTCTCAATATTTTTTGGCCACCATTATTTTCCAGCACTGCGTTAACTCTCTTGGGCATGGAGTTCACCAGAGCTTCACAGGTTGCCACTGGAGTCCTCTTCCACTCCTCCATGACGACATCACGGAACTGGTGGATGTTAGAGACCTTGCGTTCCTCCACCTTTCGTTTGAGGATGCCACACAGATGCTCAGTAGGGTTTAGGTCTGAAGACATGCTTGGTCAGTCCATCACCTTTACCCTCAGCTTCTTTAGCAAGGCAGTGGTCGTCTTGGAAGTGTGATTGGGGTCGTTGTCATGTTGGAATACTGCCCTGTGTTCCAATCTCCAAAGGGAGGGGACCATGCACTGCTTCAGTATGTCACAGTACATGATGGCATTCATGGTTCCCTCAATAAACTGTAGCTCCCCAGTGCCGGCAGCACTCATGCAGCCCCAGACCATGACACTCCCACCACCACGCTTGATGTAGGCAAGACAAACTTGTCATTTTACTCCTCACCTGGTTGCCGCCACACATGCTTGACACCATCTGAACCAAATAAGTTTGTCATGGTCTCATCAGACCACAGGACATGGTTCCAGTAATACATGTCCTTAGTCTGCTTGTCTAACACACCTGCTCACAAAACATTTATTTAAAATGGCCTTTGCATTTATTTAAAACATTCATCCTGTTACATCATGTAACTCAAAATGTAACTGCCACATGTGACCTGTTCCTTTCCTTTCCTGTGTGATGCTTGTTTGTTTTGACTATGCTGTATTTCTATTTAAATTGTACTTGGTGTGCCGTCTTGGCCAGGTCTCCCTCGGAAAAGAGATTTCAATGTCAAGGGACTTCCTGGTTAAATAAAGGTTAAATAAAATTAACAAAAACAACATCATGCAAGCCTCACGCTGACTTCATTTTCACTTTACTTCACTAGAAACAGAACTTTGGGATGGACTGGAACAACCAGCTAACAGCATAATCTGATCCACTGATGGAGTTAATGGTTGTTAATGGTTGTAATGGTGATCCACAGTACAGTGTATTAATGAGCCGACTCACAAACTGGTCTCTGGAGGTGACAAAAGGTGATATTTGTACAGTGCACAGAGTGACTGAACTGATAGAACCAGAAAGAACAGCATCACATGACGAGACTATCAGGAGGACTAACAATGTAAAAAGATAATTCAGTGACTCTTATTGTGTTTCTGTTTGTCTTTTGTTTTAAATAGATGTTATTAGGAGAGCCAACCACTGTTTTTCCCACCTGTTGGATTTGTTGTGCTCCCACTAGGTCATTGAATGGGCCATGTCTTGTGTTTCTGGGTGTATTAAAGGGGGGAACTGAAGGGTAGTGTAACCATTTTGCATGGGTGCTTTGTGTAGCTTAGTGTGCTGTGTGTAGTTACATTTAGTGTTATTCCATAGTATCTGATTTGATTTTATGTGGTTTGAGCGTGTGTGCGTTTATTTCTTAATTTGCCTACCAGTTTGGTTATAATTTTTTTGGTGCTCAATTCTACATCAGTTTCCCTGGTAATGCAGTCTAGTCCTGAATTGTGTGTTTTCTTTTTGTTTTGTTCTGATGTAATATAAATAAAACTTACATTCATATACTGGTATAGCAGCCTCAGGTTCCAGTTTATTCTGGCACTTGTGTATTAAGTAGCATTTGGTTTACATTAATTTGATCAAATGTGTAATTTCAACTAGCAATATCATAAGCTGATATTCTGACACAAAGCGATCAGGGGTGCAACAGATCACAAAACTAAAAAAAAAAAAGTTATGATTAAATTTATTTTAAAATGCAGTACTTTGGTTCTCGTTTAGCCACCTCTATCTGTCTATCAGATATTACTGAAGCTGCAATAAACTTTATTAAGATCTGTTTCTATGATGAAAACCGTGCCCAGTGTCCCATGGTGCTGTCCAGTTTCTGAGTCTGAACTTTTTTTGTGTGGAGATTGATTTTCTCCCCTCTTTGTTGTGGGTTTACTCCAGGTGCTCTGGTTTTCTCCACACCCTAAAAGATATAATATGTAAAATGTAAATTGACCACAAAAATAAATAAATATTTTAAATTGGTTATTGATTAATAAGTAGTTGAGGTTTGATATGTCATTTGCTGTAAAAGATTTAACTGTCCTATGGTGTGACATCTCTAAATTTGGTTGCAAGCAAGATTTATGTGGACTATAACCACAAGACTTTGAAGATGGAAACCAATGACTTACAAAAACATCTGAATGTGTTGCCTGTCTATGGCACTTTGCCCAAAGCCCACTGAATCCTACAAATGATGTAAATATTGAAAAAGAAAAAGGCAACAGCTTTTGAAAGAAAAGATTTGTGTCAGGAGACTTGCGGTAACTAAAAGGTGATAGATTATAAAGCTCAGGCTATTTTTTGTCTCACTGGAAAGTGTTTTTTTGCGCCATAAAAGAATAAATGGCAGTGAATGTGAAGGCAAGAAATTGTGATGAGATCTCTCAAAATGTATACAGATATCAGCAGGAGGAGTGGAATAGTTGAGGACAATTTAGATTACTGGCTCAAATTTGAAAAACTCTTTTAAAAGTCGGTTGTGATGCCATTGTTGCTGGGCAGCAGTAGGATATAGGCTGCTCATACAGTACAGACCTGAGTTGATTGACACACACCAGCTGCACTGTGCTGTAGAAAAGCTCATCTTTCTTACAGTTGTATGAATACCATTGAATGAAAAAGTGCCATAACAGGAACAATTGGAAGAACAACAAAACATGCTGAAATTGCAACATTAACTCATTAATAAAATCAATCTCCCTATTCTAGAGCTAAAAAGATTAGTCAATTATTTGATAAGTGGAATGACAGAAAATGATCAACTGTTGAGAATTATGGTTTAATTGGCATAATTATTTATATTAAATAATGTAACAATAAATATTGTTACTATTATTTAATCGTTAACAATAGAATTTAACTTAAAGTAAAATTCACCTTGGGGCACCATTCTTAAAGGGGCTGTATGTAGTTTTCAGCAACCATTAGCGGTGCAGTTTCTGAATTGTAACCAGGTGTGTGCTCATATGTGTGTTTGAACTCATGAGTGAGCAGAGACTGACCTACAGGGACAGACAGTTTCACACAGCATGATGTAAATTCAGGTAAACTCCCACATACCTTAGTTGAACTAATCCATGCTCCTTGCATGATAACGTTACCTTAACTGCATTTAGTTAGCTGCGTTAGCTCTTCTACCGGCTTTCTTTCACCAGCCATCTTCCACCTGAGGCTTAGCAATGTTAGCACAGCTAAATGCATTGGATGATAACGTAAGCTGGACTGAATATTATAAATGAGATTGTTGCCACACTTTATTACAGTTAGACCGCAGTAAGTAACATTACTGTAGTGAATGGGTCTTCCACTGTCTATATTCTGTGGAGCAGTGCTGAGGACGAATTTGATCTTAAGAGTCTGATAGCTTGGGGGAAAAAGATGTTCTGCTGTCTGGTGGTGCGGCAGCAGAAACTTCCATATTTCTTCCCAGAAGGCAGCAGGGTGAACAGACTGTGGCTGGGTGGGTACTGTCCTTTAGTAACCTTTGGGCTCTGCGTAGGCACCTCACCTCACCGATATCACTGATGCTCAGGAGATGGGTACCAATGATCTTCTAAGCAGTTTTAATCACCCGCTGCCGAGCCCTCCGGTCCTGGGCCGTGCACATCCAATGCCTCTTTGTGATGTTTCCAGTCAGGGTGCTTTCTATTGCTCCACTGTAAAAGCTCACAAGAACTTGGCGTGGGAATTTGGCCTTCTTAAGCTTCCTCAAGAAATATAGTCGATTCTGAGCTTTCTTCACCAGCATGGATATGTGAGATGACCATCTCAGGTTCTCTGTGATGCTGATTCCCAGGAACTTGAAACTATTCACCTGCTCCACCTTAGCACCACTGATGTAGACAGGAGTGTGTATCTTTAACTCCTTTTTCCCAAAATCAACGATCAACTCTTTAGTTTTGCTGATGTTGAGAAGTAGGTTGTTCTCTGTACACCACTCTGCAAGATTATGAATTTCCTCCCGATATGAAGTCTCATCGTTGTTTGAAATCCGGCCTGATGATGGTGTCATCCACAAACTTCACAACAGAGTTCTCACCATGTCTGGGGATGCAGTTGTGGGTGTACAGCGTGAACAGGAGGGGGCTGAGCACACAGCCCTGGGGGGCTCCGGTGTTGAGTGGAAGTTGTAGAGTAGAGGAGGTGATTTCCGCCAATTCGAACTGACTGGGGTCTGTTTATGAGGAAGTCTAATATCCAGTTGCAGAGTGTTGTATTTAAACCCAGAGTGGTGAGTTTGCTGATCAGTTTCATGGGGGAGATTGAGTTGAATGCTGAGCTGAAATCCACAAACAGCATTCTGATGTAGGTGTTGTTTTTCTCAAGGTGTGTGAGGGCTGAGTGGAGGTCAGTGGAGATGGCATCCTCTGTGGATCTGTTGGTTCTGAAAGCAAACTGGTGAGGGTCCAGGCTGGCTGGGATGTTGCTGAATAACCAGTTTCTCATAGCACTTCATCAGAGAAACTGGTTCTGTATGTGTGTGTCTTTGTTTTGCCTCATGCACGACGATGGACACGTGTTGCAGAACAAAAGAAGCAGACTGAAGGAGGGTTTCCCTCAACCATTTGTGGCTGTATTTAAGGCCAAATCAGAGGTTTATGTTTATGTGATCTGTGCAGTGGTGCTAAGATGAAAGGAGTTAGTTAGCATGCAAAGACTGTGTCTGTGTGACGCACAACATTACTGACATTACTTTAGCGTTGGCTAAGAATACACCATTAAATGATCACTGATCGCGTTGTTTTGCTGATGAGGTGACATCACAGGTCATTAATCACTGGCCAATCGTAGCTGTAAGCTGCATCCACGGGTTTGACTTCACACCTTTCAAGTGTGACTTTCTGGAGGATTCCTGTGAAACACAAGTCAACACACATTAATCAACATAAATGCAAATGTGCCAGTGTTAGCCTACTGGCTAATTTTCAACTGCAGTCCTTTAGCAAGATCCCTGTCTCTGTCATGTTTTTCCACCCCAAGGTCTTGAGCCCATGTTTGCAAGATTGTATCGTTTACTAGACTTGTAAGAGTCTCATAACAGTGTCCTACTTTAAACTTATTTCTGCATGTTTTATAAAGTAATTGCTCAGCTGTGGATATTTCTAGATCAAATTTACATCCAGTGCGGGTTTGAAACTTCTCTTGCAGGAAACTGAAAAATGTGTGTGGTAGTTTATGTTTCAACTTTAATTGACCAAACGACGCCTTTTCCCCACAACGAAAACCCATTATTATTGTCATTCATGGAAGAAAATCCATGCTTTTTGTATTGTAGTAATTGGTGAGAAAATCTTAGTGCTTTTCCACCCCTTTTATTAATCACATCCCTTTAGTGTAGCTATAACAATGAGATTACAATCTGCAACCTCTGATTCTTGCCAGTTCGAGATAAATGGAACACTAGCTGGTGTTAATGGTTTACCCAGACTGAATGCTTCTATCTAACAATACAGAGTGTGGGTCATTTCATGTCCAATCTATTGTTGGGGACCTCACTTTATGGAAATACAGAAGAGGATCTCTGGTTGTGTGATAAACAATAAAACATGGTCCGCATACAAAGAGATCCTCTATTGCTTTTTATTAATTGGTATACCATAAATATTGGGGTGGGTTGTAATGGCTTCTGCAAGGGGCTAAAGGCAATAATAAAGGCAATAAGGGGCACCCTTGTCACGTACCCCTGCCAAGTGTAAAGTAGGGAGAGCATTTATTGTTTGTGATAACTGTCCCCAATGGATTATAGTACAACAATTTAATATTCACCTAAACCAAATTTCCCAAGTGTGAAAAACAACGACGGCCCAACTAAATTATGTTCATCAGCTGTCGAAAATTGTTAAAAGATTCCTTTCAGCAATTAACCCTGTTTGGTCATTATTAATAATTTATGGAACGATTTTTTTCCAGTCTCAACACTAATAGTTTATAGAGAAGCTTAAAATCCAGGTCTAGCAAGTTAATAGGCAGAATGAACATTCATCCCCTTGTTTATCATTCTTACGAATCAGGCTAGTGTTTTAGGAAGATACCTTACCTCAAAAGACATCAGATCAGTTTGGAAATACAAAAAAAACATTTGGGTCATTTCACAGATGTGTATTAAATTGCCATCACCTTGAATGCTGTTGGATCTCCCCATGCGAAACTTTTAAGTAAACTGGAGTATGATCTGATATTGTAATACTTTCTATATCACAAGTCAGAAAAGAGCACAGCAACATTGTTTTTGGGGCAAACATTTAGGCTGTGTCTGAAATCACCCACTACTTACTATATATGGTAGTCCACTATATAGTGAGCTCGCCATTCAACTGATGGTCACTAACAAAGCCCTATATACCATCATGCATTGCTCTGACAAAAAAAATACTCCACCAACTGATTGTCCGGCAATGACGTAATTAACAGCGCCAAAATAATAACCTTAATTTTACCAGCCTTGGTCATTGCGAGAACTTTGATAATCCATGTCTCCATGAAATGTATGGCAGAGGCAGCCTCTGTGGACCTCTGTCCTCCTGGTCATCAAGACACTCTTACAGTACATCAGAGTCGTAGCTTTTTCTCACAGGTATGAAACACGTTTCTCTGTCTCCACATTTGCATCCTCCACAGCTGAAATACACTTTTTTGTGTCTTGCAATTCTTTCAAAATGTCTTAATTTTTATTTTAGGAACAAGTAAAACTTAGCCTCTATAATCATAGATAGTTTCCACTATCGTGGCCATGGCCTTAGTTATTGTAAGTGCCTGGTCTGTGCCGTCTACCCGATTTCTTAATGACAGTCTTTCCAATAGTTTCACAGAATATCCTCATCCTCATGGTGGCATTAGAGGGAAAGTCAGAGGATCAAGTATTTAGGATTCATCCTCTGGAAACCATTAATGTCTGTATAAAATGTTATGCCAATCCATCCAATGGTGTCAGAGATGAAAAGCATCTGTTTTGTGAGCATTCACCACTTACTACAAATGGATAAAAACATTTAATTTATAACCATAAAAAAGCAGAGCAAACCACAAAATGCTGCTTATGATTAATTTGCAAACATGTCACACTCTTTGAAAAGTGAGCCAAGCTCTTCTGTTCCATTTGTTGCTGCCACAAGCACTGTTCTGTTTAGGAGGCGTTCACTTTCACATTTTGGGAGAAATGTGTTAATTAATGTCACACTCCTTTTATATTAGGAAGCTAAGAAGCTGTTTTGACAAAAGCTTTTCAGTGGTATTGGGGTGACCCAGGGAAATCAGGACACTGTCTTTCACTTGCATGATCCAGGTCCAGGTTAAGTTCAAATATTTGTAAAGCTTGAGTGCTCTAGAGTAGGGGTTTTCAAAGACCCCCCCCTCCCCCTTTTAGTTTTGCTTAAGTCCTAGTTGCCTTAGGGATCATGATTATTAGGGCCTGAGCACAAAATGTGTGAGGTCAATATTGAAACTGAAGGGATTGTTTTTAGGGCCTGAGCACGAAACGTGTGAGGTCCCTATTGAAACTGAAGGGATAATTTTTTTTCTTATTTCTTTTTTCTGCAAAGTAACCTCAATTTTGGGGGCCTAAACAAAAAAAAAAATTTCGTTTCACCTACGTGTATGAAATTTCTGTGGTACATGTATCATGGCCAGACGTACAAAAAAGCCTCTTGGAGCGATGCCCGACACCCAACAGGAAGTCGGCCATTTTGGATTTAATGGTAATTTTTGCCGATTTACACACTTTGTACTTTAACGAACTCCTCCTAGGGATTTAGTCCGATCAACTTCAAATTTTCGTTGTGCACTCTAAACCCATTGACGATTAAAAGTTATTCAAACGGTTATTACCAGTTGACCAGTTTGCCCATGGCGGGCTGTCAAGTATCGATGATTGGCCATGAAACAGGAAGTTGTTATAACTTCAGTATACATGCTCACATCTGCACCAAATTTGATATGTATATTAAGGGTCCCGCCCTGAACACATCCATATGCCAATATTTACTCAATGTCATAGCGCTAGCTAGTTGCTGGCAACTGGAAATTACATGATTTACGCTTTAATGTACTACTCCTAGCAGATTGGACATATCAACTTCAAAACAGTCCTAGAAAACCCTTAACACATCAGCCCTTGTTGATTAAAAGTTGTACAAACATTGTGTTTTCGTGAAATGGCGTGCCTGTGGCGTCCAAAATCGATGATTCGCCATGAAAGAGGAAGTATTTTTAACTTCAGGGTACACGCTCACATCAGCACCAAACCTGATGTGCTTGATAATTGTCCCGCCCTGAACACATCTACAAGTTCAGTTATAGTCATTGTGCGAAGTGCTATGTAGCGCCACAAAGGGGACACAGGAAGCGATGATTAACACGTTTGTGCAGCGTCCGAAGCCCATGGCAAATTTATAGCCACACCAGCAGAATCTGCAAGGCAGCCGCCTCACACCTCGACGCGCTACATGTGCGAGGGCCCGCCCAACGCTGCTTGCAGCTTTAATGTTATTTGATCCCACAGACACTTAACAATAGAGTCAAAATAGCCTAATATTGCTGTTTGACACAACTTCAGACTACACCAAATACATAAAAAAAGTACATTACAAAATACATTAGTTTCTGAATCCCCTCCAGCCCTGGAAGTGTTGTTCTACAGCTGATGATGCATTGATCTCCCTATTGAGAGAGTCAAAGGAAAGAAGTATTTCCTTTCATGGAGCCATAAAAAGCACACTTTTACTACTCATCCTCAAACTGGGGATTGGTTTCTGTTGTGCTGGCCCTGAAGGAAACAATTTCCACCCTCTAAAAGAATTGGCACAACTTCTCCTCATGGTAAATGAGACCCTCAGGTTCAATAAATAAACACTCGGCCTGACACTTCTATTGAAAGTGTCTGTAACCTACAAATGTTAGCCAGTTTTCTTTTTTTTGCAAGGCACCCGTGCGGTTGGAAGGATGGATGCTGCCTAGATTTGTTGCAAACCCTAGTGAACACTATACACACAAGCCAATGATGTACACCAGATTGTCATTAAAACAGACACAGCCAATAACATTATTTGTTGTCAAAAAATGCCTACCAGTTCCACCTTGTTCACAGTGTTGAAATCACTTTCAATAAATCTGTATAATCACATCATCATAGACGTATAGCAGCTATTTGGATTAAATGTTTAATTCACTAGATTTAATATTCGAGATGTTACGTCCCACTGGTCACATTTATTTAACAACAAAAAAGCCCCATACCATCAGTGAGTCACTCTAAAAACATAATGAATTGTCAGTAGCTATTAAAGGAAGTGGTAACAAAAACCCTTGGAGGCTACTCTGTTTACTGCCTAATATTTGTTTACATTCAATCCATTATGGTAGAAAACAGAAAGGCTTTGCCTAATGAAGCCTCGAATCTTGTTGGGCTTCTGCTTAACTTAATTATAATAACGAGACAAAAAGGGAGCAGTTTCAGACAGGCTTGTTGTGGTTGTGAAATCACCCTCTAGTCTGTATTCAAGAGTACAATTTAAAACAACTCTTGCCCTGATTGCATAGCTCTACATGAAATGAACGTGAAGACACGCTTATATATACATATATTTTGCGGCAGATAGCAGTTTCCTGCCCTCATTCTGTGCTTAATTGTGCTGGACAGAGACATTTTAGCTACACAAACCCGACATGAGCAGGCACATAGTTATACAGTTTTGAACAAAGAACTAGGTTAGTCAAACTTGTTTGGAAGAGACCAGAAAAGCAAACTGAGGAAAATGAGAATCGAAACTGTCTTTTGTAAACATCCATCACAGCAGGTAATCTGTCTTAACTATTGGTTTATTTACATGTATGATCGTGTGGGCAGTCAATGGACTTGTTTATCACTGTATTCAAAGATCTGTGGAATTAACTAACCTACAAAAAAATATATTCAAGTTATAATAAAGTGGAGTTATCTCTTAAAGGTATCCTGTGGGGTTTTGGGCCAGTGCTACAGGGCTAATGGGTCCCCAATTTATTTGTGTGGTGCACATGCACAAGGAGGTGAGCTGCGAGATTGACATTCCTGACTAATGCTTTCACGCTACTCCACTGATGAACATGTAAACAGTGCAGTTTATACCTTAAGAGAGACAACTGCTATTCCTGGCAAGTTTTGAGATCGTTTTTGAGTCTAAGCTGTCGTATGAACACACACACACACACACACACACACACACACACACACACACACACACACACACACACACACACACACACACACACACACACACACACACACACAGGCACACACATACACAGGCACACACATACACAGTTGAAGTGCATGGCTAGCTAGCTAGCACATATAGCTGTAGTATAGTATAGGAGTTTAATGCATTCCTGCTGGACATCAGACTTTCTTTATCTAGCTAACATCTGTAGATTTGGTACATTGGCTGATTATGATGAATAAACAAAGAATGCAAAAACACCCCAGAGGCAATATTAGTGCAAATACCATGAGAAAATGTTTTTAATTTGCTTTCAATCTGAGCACCTTCAGCCAAAGTAATACTATTGAAAGGCAATATGTGCTTTTTGTAATACTTGTTCTTAAGTACCACTGAGGTAAATTTTTCTGGTAGTCATGGCAAGTCATGACCTGCTACCACAAAACAACAATTTAACTTACATTAAATTTAGCTGGTGCAATGAATTAATGAGTGGATACTAAGAAAATAAAGCTCTCTTAATAAATAGTCCAGTTCAGGCCGATATAACTATTTAGTTTATATTGCATGCAATATTTGATCTTTTATTAAGAATATTTAGGTGGCTTTAACCCTTTAACCACCTTTCAGCTTGCTTTCAGCAAATAGATCACTATTCTCAAGAAGCTTTTGTCTTTGTAGAGCAGCACATTCTCCATTTCAACCAATGGAAACACAGTTGGGATGAAGACTATAATGATTTGGTCACCAGGTGTGTCAGAGAGAGAGTAAATAGGCACAGACACAGTGCCACAGACAGCGAGCTGGAGGCAGAGAGCAAACAGACAGATGGAGGAAGTTAAGGTAAAGATTGACAGGTTCTTAGAGAAGCTGGTGGCTTCATATTCTTTGAAAATGAAGGTAAAAGGAAAAGTAATTGGTTCAGTAATGAAAAAAAGCAAATTAGTTTTCAGTAAATTAGTCTATTTAACCTGAGATGAAGTGAAATGGAAAAATAAAATGGGCTGAGAGAAGGAAGACAAAAAACAGTGTCATGGAAGCTCCCCATCAGGCAGAGAGAGAGCTGCGAGTTTCCTCAAACCATAGACGGCCACATGGCGTTGTCACTTTCACAGTCAGGAGGATAAAGACACGGAAGGAAAGAAAGCAAATGAGCAGACTGTGCTGGAAAGTTGGAGATATCAGAGAGGCTGCAGAGAAGAAAGATGAAGAGAAAACAAAATAAAAAGACCAAACAATAGAGTTGGTGAGGAAGAAAGAGAATGAAAAGACAAACTATTAGCTCACTGATACTACAGTATGTCCTCCGCCTCTGCCCCTCCTGAGTCTATTATGAGTTTTATTGGAAGGAGCTTCTCCATTGTCCCACGTATTGATTTAAGTGTGTGTGTGCTGAAGTGCTCTGATAAAGTACATAAAGTGGTTTATTCTCTGCTACATCTTAAAGGTATTTCTTGTCAATTTGATGTACAGTCTGCTGCTACAGTGTGCCTTTTTGGTTAATGTATTGATGAGGTCATATAAAAACACTGTATCATTATTATTATTTCTTTAAATAAAAAAAGAAACTACAAAATAGCAATAAAATATTAAATATCTAAAAGATGAAGGGGAATGTCTGACCAAGTCTGACACAAGCCGAGCTGATTCATTGCTGGTTGGAAAAGATGAAGTGTTTTCAACACGCAGTACAAAAGCAATTTTTCAACTGCCCATAACATTTGTTGCAACCAAGTCTAAAGGTGGTTCCCTCGATCAAAAAAACTCACTCAACTCTGTGTTTGTGTGTGATTGAACCTTTTGAGCACATTTTTTTCTTCTTTGTAGGTGTATAGGTTGTTCAGTATTTGAGCTCAAACATAATGAACAAATGTTTAAATATTATTCAGACTTTTGGAACTATAAAGAATAATGGCCTTGGGCTGAAGACAAACACTATTCAGACTGAAACATTACAATTTATGAATACCAAACAAGATAAATTGTGTCTGTAGTCACCTCTGGATACTGGACTTAACTGTCTTTTCTAAAACTTTAATTTGCTTTTCTTTTCTGTAAAGAATATGGAAGAACTCAAGATCAAAAGGAGAAAGCAAAACTAGTCACATTGTAAACCCTTCTTCTTAAAGAAAATAACTACCTGACCTTCTGCTTTACTGAAATAGTTTCACAGTCAAAATTTGATGGATACTGTATTTCTTAACAGAAAAAAACTGTGTTCGCCCTTCAAAAGCCTTTAAGCAACTGTTTCTGGCAGATTTGATTATAAATGTGCCACTGAAAATAAGAAAGCAGACAAGCATGGAAATGAGAACACATTATCCAGTAGAAAGCATAAATTTACAAGAGTAAAAGGTCATTTCAGCAGTTTTACCATCCTGCTGATGCTATCCTGCTATATGTAAAAAAAACAGCTACTGAGTGATGGAGTGATGGAAGTCGCCACGGTGAAGCTGGCTGTGATCTGGAGCTTTAGCCTGGAGTCGGGCCAGTTTAATCACCACGTACAAACAGGGCAAAATGATTGGAAAACAAGTTGGCTGTGTTATGCTCATGTACAATGTGAGCTTACATACAATCAAACTGTGCACACACATAATGGCCACTGTACATGAATGTGCCATCTAAACATACCTACACACACCACAGAGCCCTGTGTACTATTTCAAAGTATGTTTTTCTGCATTATTCATCCTAACTGCCTCATGAAATATCTTCTTGTTTCCAGGCACAGGTGCACGGCAAGTTACTCTTGCAAATTAGTTTACAGTTTTTCTGTTTCATTTACTCCCTATAATTACTTCAAACATATTTTTGATATATGGCACATTCTCAGGTGTGGGAAACAATGGGCCTCATGCAACAGTTTCATTTTCTCATCCTAAGGATTTGGGAAGAACGATCAATGATCTGGCTGTCAGACAATCTATTGGATTTTTGGCAGGTCCAATATATTGGTGGGCTGTCTTGCAGTCTGAATTAATTTGAACTTAATTCAATTCAAACAACTTTATTTACCCCAATTCAGTTTCAGTCTACCAGTCACATACAACAAAAACAGAACAATCACAATCTATTCAGACACCCTGTCAGTGGCAACATATCAGTGTTTGAGCACCAGACCAAAGCAGAAAATGCATGTCACCATGCATGGACCAAGCTGGGAACACAATTCAGGGAAATAAATACATAAATGATAAATAAATACACAATGGTTCTAAGGTTTACAATTACTGGCCCATGTCTAGGCCCATGGTGACATCAGCACCATTTAGAAGCCTGATGGCAGAAGAAAAAACAGAACTTGCATATCAGTTTGTTTTCCTTGATGGGGTGAGGTAGCGCCTTCCCGAGGGCATGTAACAGAATTCCTGTTTTTTCCAGAGGGAGGTCAGGTCTGTCAGCTGGTCTCTAATGAGTCTGAGCAGTTCCACAGGCCCATTTCTCTCAAGGCTGCTGTCAAAAGATCATACTATCAACTATAGTGAGCAGCTAAAACCGTAGTCTTGACTCAGACTGTGCTATGATATGAAAATGAACTTCACTACAGATCAGACAGACCCGACTGTCTGCATCTTCCAGCCGCTACATATTATTCTTTATAATTCTCCTTACTTTACGCTCATAGTAAAATTGCAAAAAGTCATGCTGCCTTTCTCTTTTGTTGTCAACACTGAGTGATAAACTTTGCCATTGGACATAACCAAGTTGGGGTTCCGCGCTTACATTCATTCAAGTCATCCATACAGTGTGAGCCTAAAAGTCACATAGCGTGTAGTGAAACATGTAGTGAAGCAAACAAACTTACAAGATCAACAGATTCGCACAGTGCCCAGCTTTAGCTGGACAAACTTGTCGTAAATTGGTCAAATGAGAAAGGGGAGAGAGGCAGACTGTCTGTACATAACTGGTACAACAAGACTGGACCTAAGAGAAACTCTATATTTTAGAAAATTGCCACAAATTCTCTTAAATCATGTGCCACATAAGATATACAAGTGGTTCTTGCATTAGGCCCACTGTGAGTATTTAAGCATTTAATGTGAGAAGCTAGAATTGTAAACATGATTTTTGAATCTGCAACCATAAGCTAGAGTTACTGCTCCTACTGAGTGGTATGTCCAGAGTTGACTCCAGTACACTTTATTAATGTGTCATTTTTCACTCTCTCTTCTCTCTTCCTCTCCTGTGGAATCAGGTACCACTTAGGGTTCAGGAGGCAGACACCATCTCCACATTTAAGAGAAGGCTTTAGACTTTCCTCTTTGATAAAGTTTAGGTAAAGCTAGCTAAAACAAGCTAAAGCTAGTTAGGGCTGGCTCAGATGAGCCCTGAACTTAGTTATGCCCCTATAGGCCTAGACTGCTGGGAGACTTCCCATGATGCACTGAACTCCTCTCTCCTCCTCTCCCTCTCTCTCTGTATGCATTCTTATCTCATAAATACATGTTACTAACTCGACTTCTTCCCTCTCCAGTGCTTTCTCGGCCCTCTCCTCTCCTTCTGTCGCTTTCAGCAGGTCTTTCTGCCTCTGCCACTGTTGCCAAGTTCTTGCTCATGGTGGGAATTGTTGGTCTCTGTAAATAATATTTACAGGAGTACTGAGTCATCATCATCATTGTTATTGCTTATGTGTCATTGTTTGTCTTTTAACAGTTTTTATGTAGCCTGACAACGCCAGAATAATTTGCAAATGCATTATTAGTCTGGAACCTCTCAGTTAATTTTTTATTTCCAAGGGAACCGGTGACGCTCCTCTTTTTGTCATCAAATCAAACCCGTCCTATATTAGATAAATGGTTGTGATTGGTCCGACCGGATCCTAGCAAATGACACATGAGCTTGGCAGATTTGTCTTATTTTTAACAATTTTACTTTTGAAATACTAAAAGAGAGATGAACTGATGGATGGATGGATACTGCCAGAGTGAATGGCTGCATAATAGGCTGTATTATCTAAACACACTGTACCAATATGAACCAATATTTTATAATGTATAGGATTTAAGATCACCCTTTAACATGCTTGTGTTTTCCCATGCCTTTGCACCTATGGAACATGTGTGTTAGTCTTTTACTGCCCCCTACTGTTTAAGACATGAACCCCACTTTGTGATTGGAACAAGTTTCCCTGCAGGAGGAACAAGCTGCCCTGAGGACTGAACTGGGGTTGGACTGTTTAAGCTGAGGAGGTGACGTAAATGCCCTAACGTTTGTAAAGAATTCAATTCCCCCTTGACTGCGTGAACTCAGTAAAGTGATTGATGGTGTATTTGTGCCATTCCCATATTGATGAGGGTCTGGAAAGACAAAGCATTTCCATTTGAGAGAGAGCCCATCAACATGGCTGTCGTCTCGCCCAGGCCCTGAGGTAAAAGCCATTCACACCGGTGCAGAAATACACATAACAAACCAAATAACGGAAATAACACAGCTTCAGTATGTGTCTGATGAGGAGCGAGAAGGAGAGAAATTGTTCAGTGACAGACAGACTTTCTAAATTTGGCACACCTATTTATAATGCAGGGACGGATTGAAAGTGGGAACACCCATGGTAATGATATGAATATATAATTTGTCCTTGTGTGTTATTATACAAGGACAGGGCACATTTTCCTGTCTACTTATCAGCGGGTAAGTGACAGGTAAGGGTCACCATAATGATACAGGAGACGATTACTTTAAATTTAGGTGTTCAGGTCAATTAAGTAGCACTTTGGACTTAGTATATGCAGATGAGATAATTCTTATTACCGCACCCTCCTTCTGCTCAGAGATAATCTTAGGTACAAGTTAAAAACCTCCCTCTTCTTCTTTTCATCAGGCCCCTCTGACTCACACCCTTGCGCTCTTTCCAGTACTAGATGTTTGGATGTCTGTCTTGCTGTTGTTCTTGGCAGCCAAAGTCCAAACTAATTAAAATACTAAGCCATCAACAAATTAAGAGAGCTGCGATGATCACACAGGCCAGAAATGTCAGCTGTATTAACAAGAAAACTCATTTGTCAAACCAATCTAATTTAACACTCATTTCACTCAGCTGATTTGTATCACACACTCAGAAATGTGTTTTCCCCTCTTCTGCATTGAAATGCCAGTCACACCCCTTCAAGCCAAAGGTCCAGAAAATAATCAGAAATCAAAATGTGATTACACTACATCCAAAAGTTATGTTTCAGGTGTATGAACTAATAAAATAGTTTTCTTCTATCAGCTGGAAGCATGGAAACCAGTCTGATATAAATGTCTATGCTTGTTAGTAGTCAAGATGACAGAGCATTCCCCCTGAAGAAAATAAACAGACTGAAATAAGAGAAAGACGTCTACTTTCAATAAACGTGAATTGAGTTTTGTTACATGTCCACAGGCTTTGGTGAGGAAATACATTGTGTAGATATTTGCATAATGGACATCTGTCTAGTTAGCAATTCATATCAGCAACTGTTTTAGTTGCGAATTATGAGCACAGTTTACCGCCTGGGTCACAGGTGGGCCACAGAAAAATACAGTTGAAAATCCACCAGCAAATAAATACAGAGAGGATTTTTGTATTTGCTTAGCCCTGTTAGTGAATTCACTTTCTCTTTGATTTAAATTTTTGAAACTGTCACAGCTGAAGGGGCAGAAACTGAAATTTTATGTTTTGTAGCCTATTTGTATGTGACTGGATCCAGCTGTAACCGGATTGATTCAGTTGGGTTTGCTGCACATGGTCGGTGACAAGTTAGTGACTGGCCTTTATAAAATATCAGGAAACACTGCAATGCTCGCATGGAGTGTTCTTTTTATTTCTCTCACTATATGAGCTATTGTTACAACCAGCCATCTTAAATTATTGTCATTTCAACGTGCCGTAAAAACTCATTCTAATTGTTAAAATGAAAAATACAGAATACAAATCCATGATCATGGTTCATACTTATGTGTGTGTGGCTTGGCTACTGCATGTTAACATGTGCTTTTGAGTGTTTACTTACTCTGTAAGACACTGGCAGACTTCCAGCATATGCTGTTTTGCTTATGACCAGAGAGATATCACACGCAGGTTGGGGATGACACTGCATACCACTGACAGACTTGTGACAAAGGATTAGGGGGGAAGATCGTCAGGTCAGGAGGTTTAGAGGAAAGAACATTACACATTTGCAAAGATTCTTAGTGATTTGGGATGTACAGTGGTTGCATTCATTTGCTCAACAGTGCTGTATCGTGTGAGTGGAGGAAAGCTAAAGAAAAGCTACAGGCCTTTACTTGTTAAAGAGCTCCATCTAATGGCCAAAGGTAAAAATATAATTTTATTCACCTTGATCTGCACTGTATAAAAATCAAGTCTGTGTTCTGCACAGAGGCTGATACATAAATAGTTTTTAATTAAATAATTGCTCAATACAACTAATTTTGTTGTTTGTCACGGTGCCATCAGAATTTATTGTTCCATATCTAAATCTACCTGATGATTTTGTCAAAAAATAAAAGCATACATTTTTGGACGTAGTCTGCTGAAGTCAGGCAGTGAGGTTATGTTTAAAAACAAGCTTTCAAATCACTTTTGTTGTGAATATTCCGGACCGGAAAAGGGTATGCTGACACTCGTTGCCAGGTAACCATGTGAAATAATTTGTCAACTCGCGTCAGCAGCTTTTGTCTATGTTCAACAGACAGCTTTTAAATTAGACTTTTAATTACAGGAAGTCATGAGGTAATATTTATATTTTTTGTTGTTTGACTGTTTGAGTGGTAAGTTAATGCATCATAACATTCTTTAGTCCTGATAATATCTTAATTCTAACTAAGGTAAAATCGTTTATAACGTTATTGCACACAAAACCGAGTTATGTAGCTTAAATTATATTGTTTATATATATTATATTATATATACAAAAAACAATCTAATTAAAATATGCATCTATGTTTTGCACGTTTTTTTTAACGCCAACGTATTTAGCTTTGCTGTC
This sequence comes from Micropterus dolomieu, assembly GCF_021292245.1. Classification (NCBI taxonomy): domain Eukaryota; kingdom Metazoa; phylum Chordata; class Actinopteri; order Centrarchiformes; family Centrarchidae; genus Micropterus; species Micropterus dolomieu. The sequence continues at coordinate 30,090,010 of NC_060150.1, read as the reverse complement.
TTGTTTTTAGCTGTAACTGTTAAATCTATTTATATCCATCTTCCTGAAAATTGCTCTTGGAAGTAACTGTGTGTAACGTTAGTTATTTAGAGCAACTTAAAACTACAGTCAAAACCCTTGCATGATTGTGTATAACCAAAATCTTTAAATACGTGCCCAATAAAGCTGATTCTGTTTAGCTCAACTAAGGCTAGCTCATTAGCTTACTTCAGTTATAATGTTACTTTCACTTAGAACTTTGTTCCCGGCACATTATGAATTAAAATGGTTAGTCCAGGGTTTCTGAACCTTTTTTGGACCTCATTATAATGTTCCCATAACTAATAGAGTTGTGAAATTGATTTGACTTTGAGTATGGTATACTAATTACTGAGGGACCTCAATGGCATAAGAACAGATTTATTTAATTATATATCACAACAGTTAATAGGTCAGTCTTAGACTCTTTAGACCCTACCAGCACATTATATGATCCTATGTTGGGTCCAGGCTCTAAGGTTGTCCAGCCCTGGTTTAGCATAATTCAATCTTAAACAGCCTTCATTTGCTGCAGTAAGAGGTGCGCATCATATGCACTGCTTATCTTTAGAGTGCAATTTCAGATGCCATACTAAATTAAAGAGAGTGATACAGGAGTTTAATATTACTCCATTACAAGGAAAATTCTCCTTTCAAAATCTTAAGTACAAAAAGTGTAAAAAATGAACTTAAAGTAAAGTAAAGCTTTAAGAGATATATTATATTATTATTTTAATATATTATTTATTGTATCATTGGACTATTATTATTGATGTGAATGTTGTAGCAGGTGAGGTGGATCTAATTTTAACTACTTTATATATTGTTGGGTAGATCAGTGTATATTAACTAATCACTTTTTATAAAAATAATCATGTTTTGGATGTAATATTTTAATCAGTAAAATAACTACTAACCATAACTGATTAATAAATCTCGTGGAATAAAAAGTATTATATTTTTCTCTGAAATGTAGTTGAGTAGAAGGATAAAGTAGCAGAAAAAGAAAAAGCTTAAGTAAAATACAAGTATATACCTCAAGACTACAAACATACTGTAAATGACAAAAGAAAATCTTACTACTCTCGACAGTCTGCCTTCTCTTCTCATTTCTCTATATCCCTCCAGCTTACAGGAAGAGGGTCCCCAGGTGCCCCAGCAGGAGACACTGCAGCAGATAGCGGCCAGAATAATTCAGAAGGCCTGGAAAAGATATGTGGTGGGTGCTGCTGCTGTGGGTACACCCACTCTTGCACATGTACGAATGAAAGTAAACAGACATAAACTAAACATAAACTCTTTTTCCTATACAAACTGTAGTACAGAGAGATCTTCAAGTATTTCAGTGAGCTTATCAGCCATTGCAACCATCAGAATCCACGGACGATCCTCAGAACTGTCAATCCTCGAGAGGTAACAGAAATGATGCTGTCTTTTAAACCCAAACAACAACAACAAATAAAATAAATGGTAAAACTTAATTTTCCCGCGGTAGGCAGAGTTGCTGGATGCCGCTGCTGGGGTGTTCATCAGATTTCGACTCGGAGGGGTGAGAGCTAAATAGGGAGATAGTTGTAAATCAGTCAATAACTATGTGGATATGTTAATGTAGACCTACCTGCTAGCATCTTGTATATGCCTTTGCTTTCAGATTACCTTTCCTCCCAACATCTACTACAAGATCTTCACCCATCGACCCATCGCGGACGTGTGTGCCAGCAGCCCAAAGGACTACACCCAGCTAGGCCTTAAGAAGCCTGTGGCCCGGCAGACCAACAATGGCTCGCCTCTTATGCTGGTGGACCGATCGGGATGGTACCAGCGTATGGAGAACAACAGCTGGAGGCTCTTCTGTAGCAAGGTGAAGAACGTGTAGGAGATCATTCTCTGTTTTGCCTGTCATTTGTCAAAATACTTGCCGAGTGCAGACGCAGGAAAACAAGTTTTGGACCCAGACGCAATAACAGTCAGTATGGCAGATTTAGTTCACTCATTTATTAAACAAAACACAAAAGATACAAACTTACGGGTGGTGGCAGGTAATATCCATGAATATCCAAACAGGCAGTTCCAAACAAAAGCAAAATAATCCAGCAAGGGAAGGCAACAGTTCCCAAGTCCACAGACAAATAAAAAGCAACAATCCAGGTTGAACAGGCAGGTGTGAATCTAAATATAAAAAACATAAAGGCAGAGTTTATGGGCAGATGCACAAGACACAAGCGACAATGGACTGACAAATACAGAATGGAACCTGAACAATAAATAAACACACACACAAACACAAACACAAACACAAGCAGGCAGGGTGAAAAGCAAGACAAGGACACCAGAGACAGACAATTAAAAAAAAGAAAAAACAGGAAACAAACAAAACTTCTAATCAAACCCTGACAATACTCATGCAAAGAGAACATAAAATATGAACCAACAATGCAAGGTGTAATTTGCCCTTTGTGGAAAGATTCTGATAAACAGCTACAACAGCCCAAAACACTCTTATGGAATATTTTTGCCTTTATCATATCAAACAGTTTGATGGACATTTAACATAAATAAAACGTAATGCTCTCAGACATAAACAAAAAACAAAGTCAGATATAGGTTCAAATGTTAGCCACTAAACGTGGAGGTTATTACATCTGTATTTATGTGCTTCTTTGTCTCTCTGATAGGTTGCTCCCATGGGTGAGCCCATAGAGATTGGTGCAAACAAAAAAATGGACTTTCATCATTCCAGGTTGCAGCGGCAACAGGATGTAGACAGGTGGAGGAAAAAGAGGAAAATTGAATGGCTGAAGCAGATGTGAGTTTAAGAAGGTGTGTGTGGTCTAAAATAACAGTCTATCATCATCATTTGTCCCTTAAAACTAGTCTTTTGCTACACAGTGACCACTGTGGCCTCCTTCTTGAGACTCTTTACAGAAGAGTCACAAAGTGAATTGTAGTATCTGTTACAGCAATATTTATTTGCAGTGAAGTTGGCTAACATTAACCACCATGAGCTTCTGGTCATACTGTACCAATTAAGGCTGTAGCAGCAAGGCCCTTGAGTGTAATGAACTGATTAAGAATTTGTTTTATTACTAATGAATTTAACTGGTCAGATAGGAAGAATGTGATGATTTTTTCTTAGTCTTTCTTTAATTGATCTCTGACTATCTCACAAACAGAAAGGCCGCAAGCATTTATTAACACTATAAACCTTACCAGAACAGCAAATTCAAGGATTTGTATTCTTTTTGACTATTTTTGTTTGTTAATACTGTTTTGGCACATAAATATTCAAAACCAGTAACTATTTCTAGTCATCTTTACTATTTCCATATATTTTAATCTCCTTTTGTGCCATTCATGCTATTACAAAATGTGGAAAAATACACATCTGTGGCAGTGTTATGCACAGTTCTGTGTATAAGTGCGTGTTCCCTCTCTCCCTTACCTACAGGTATAACCATGGTCGTCTGCAGACTCATTCAGCGCATCGACACATGGCGACGCTGGTGGGGAATTCAGCCCAGGAAGTGATGGCCACCATTGAAGAGAAGGGAGATGAAGAGGTACTGGAATGGGAGCTGGATGAGCTCCTGGCCTGGACCAACACTCTCAGCTTTGAGGAGTAAGATCCTCCGCTGTGACATTCTGATGCATTCTGTTTTATTTTTCACCAGGTCAAAATGATTTAGTCTTCATCATTTTGTTAACATATTTTAATGATGTGCTCTTTTGCCTGTGCAGATATATGGAGGAGTGGAGACATTTGGCCTGCAGTCACTCCTCTGAGGCAAGCAGAGGTAAAAAATAATGATTTGTAGTGATGGCTGCAAATCTTTGCTGCTGTCGAGTCAATTTTGCAATTCAACTCTGACAAAGAGCAGTTAGAAAAAAATCTCTTACAGTCTTGTCACACTTTGTTAATGCTCAGAGGATGGTACGCAAGGCAAAGGTTAGTACACAATGTGTACACAGATGAGAAGCTGTTCACTCACTTTACTTCGCCCCTGTCTCTTGTCCTTCTCTTCCTCTTACAGATGTTCCTTCATCTCCACCCAGGTTAGAGCCGCATGAGTTTGCTGGTGTGGCTGATGAAGACAGTTAGGGAAAACAGAATAAGAACATTTATGCTGAAACCATCCACGTGCCGATGTGCTAATTCTGCAGCTGAATACAGCATGTAAAGTCACAGAGGAGCAATTATGGGATCTGTGGGGGCACATATGGGACACAAACTAGCATAATTATAATTTCCACTTCCAAAGAAATCAACAAATCTATAATCTAATTATTTTATTCATAATTTATTGAATCTACGTGACATGGACCCAGACCAAACTGATTATATAACTGGAAACATCTCGCTGCAGCCACTGAACTGATCAACATTTTAAACAGTTCCTCTGAGTAGCAGAAGACACGCAGTTGTCATTCAAATGTTTTGCATAGCTGTAAAGGCGTCAACATGTGTCCTGGGCCCTGTTTCAGAAAGCAGGCTTAACAAACTCTGAGCTTATCCCTGAGCTCTGGGTTGATTGAGCCTGAGGTGGGAAATTTTCGGTTCCAGAACAGCTGATCAAATAAGTTCAAGCAACTCTGAGTATGTTGAGCCTGATAGAAGCGCGTGCGTGGGGATGAAAAAAAAGCCATCATCAATGGAGCGCCCATACTACGATTCACCATGGCAACAGGTAAATAAAGCCAGAGCCTCCATTTTAATCGGGTGGAGCTAGTAATATGAATGCTGCCAACGCGGACCCTGATTGGCTCTAAAACGCAGGAGTGGAAGAAGGATCAATACATTAACATTATTAGGCTACTATTACTACTATGGAATTTCCTTAATGAATGATAAAGTGCTACAGCCCATTACATTCGAATGCCGGTGGCAATCAACTCCCTGATTATGCAAATAAGCTTTAGATCAAATATAAGACACAGTTTACCTGTGAACCTGTGATTGTAAAGTCACAGTCACACCCAGCACGTTAGCTTATTAATTATTTTTTTGCAGTGGAAAATGTGTGTTAAAGTTTTAGACTTCTATTTTAAATTATAAAATCTGGCTTATTTCGTATTTTATTAATGCTGTCAAAACACATTCAGACTATCAGCAGGTAATAATGAAAAACTCACTTTTAAACCTTAGGCCTGTTTGTTTCAGCTGCACCACAGTCATCCTCACTCAGAAATAGTTACATTATCTCCAGTTGATAACTACGAATGTTCCAATCAGTGCGACTACAATATGAAAGATTTGGCTACTGTTCATTGATAAGTTTTATAGGTTAGCCTACATATTAAACAGTGATTACTGCAGTAATGTAGCCCACAGTAAGTGTTTTCAGTGCAACTGAGAACGGGTCGGTTAGACGGACATAGATTTTATTCTGTGCTGAGGATAAATCGAGATGTGTGGAGATCTGTCCTTACATCGATGACAGATTGATCATAAAAGCGGTCATGTTCAAGATCATGTTTGGGTAAAAAAAAAAACTTTTTAAAGATGTAGTTTTTGATTGCACTTTTTGTTAACTCTTACTTCTTCTCTAGGTATTTACCCCATTGATGTGATATGTACTATGAGCTCTTATTTATTGCTGCTCTTACTAGTATGTATTGTCAGTTGTAGATCTGTATTTGATGCTCTGTTGAATCTTGTATGTTGTTCCTCAAATGTAAGTCGCTTTGGATAAAAGTGTCTGCCAAATGAGTAAATGTAAATGTAGTTGCGTTCAGATATGTGCTTTGATATCGACAAAATGGATGAGGAAATGAAAAGGTGTGTCAGACAGCCGCCTCAGGCTCCACAGTAGGGGAGGAGTCAGAGAGAAACTGACGGTTTTCCAACTTATCCAACTGATCCTGTGAATCTAACCTCCTCCCAAGGAGGTTAGATTCACAGGATCAGTTGCCGGAGTTACTGATCTAGGAATTATCTGATCTCGCTCTCTGAAACAGAAAACCCAGAGTTTCCTTCATCTCAGGCTCAACATACTCAGAATTTTCACTAATCCCGCTTTCTGAAACAGGGCCCTGGACTTTTCATTTTCAAATTGATCTTCAAAAAGTATTGTGTCCTTAAATGCTGTATGTACTGTAGATTTCATTTGCAAACCACAGTGTTTCAGACATCCATCACATGTAGGCTACTATGCTTTATCAAGATTAAAAGTCCAGCAACACGGCCGCTGTTCAAGTTCACGTTAGTTACTGTGTAATAATGCATGAACCAAAGATGTGTTATTCAACAAAACTGCATGAAAAATGAATGCAATACGGGCAGGAAATGAATAATATACAGTAAGAAATAACTGTTGCGATTCAATCATCTGTGCAGCTGATCTGCTATTAACAAGGCACACACCTCTGGACAAACGGACACAATATTTTTTGTACAACAAAAGGAATAACTCAGTTTGCCAAAATTCACAAGAGGGGTTAAATAATTAAGAATTTGTCAACACACTTAAAAAAAATTCTGGGCGGATTTGTCACCACTTCAAATTCCTCACACACAAGTTTTGCTCTGGATGACAGAGATCCGATCTCAATGAGGATAAAAATACCAGGTGTAAACACAAAGGTGAAACTAGATTGTTTATATTATTATCCGGATGAGGTATCTGGATTGAGATCACATTTTTATACCAGGTGTTAATGGGGTGTCAATGGCAGCTAGTGGCACTCTGTGGAGCTGCTTCCACTGTCATGGGTTGCTGAGTACCCAAAGAATAGGAGATGGACTTGATCATTATTCATCATTATGGCTATCAGGTGTGTCCTGAAGTAGAGCGTTCACTCTCAAAACTGTAATCCCCATGTAAAGAATTAACATTACTGCAGTCCATGTTCTGTTACAAAATTATATCAAACCAAAGACATCAAGAGATCTTTTGCCAGCTAAAATCCATGCTTCTAATATATGAAAACACATAACAGTATATTCTTCCCATAAAAATCCTAAATAGGATTTGTAGCTACCATGATGTTACCATTAATAGCATTCTCATCGTGTCCTTGTGTTTGAAATGATGAGCAGTGTTAGACTTTTTGACACCCAGCTTTGAATGTTAGAAAAGAGCACAAACAGAAAATACACGGATCTGATTAATACATTTGACTAGAAACTTTAGTTTGTGTTTCCTATTTCTTTGAGTCATGTATTTTAAATAAAAACTTGTATCTTGAAATGGCTTGTGTCTTTAGTGGTTTAGTATGTCGGTGTGATGTTGTGCCAGAGATTCTGAAATAACTGTCAAAGATAGCTCCTGTATGAGACAATCTACAGAACTCATTATAAATTATTTCGCGTAGTATCTACAGTTTCGTAATGTGACTATGACAGAATAACGTTGACTGATTCCCTACCTGTGCCAAAAGAGACTGTATTTAACGTTAAAAAAGAGGGGGCACCCGGATTTGAACCGGGGACCTCTTGATCTGCAGTCAAATGCTCTACCACTGAGCTATACCCCCTCGCTATGAAGACCTGATACACACAATTATTAACTATAATCACACACGACGTTTGTGTGGCTGTGATGTACGTTACATTATAAGGTCATTAAAAACGAACTAACTACGTATACAATGCATCCTCTTTATGATAAAAACAGAGGCATTATTTATCAGGCTTTTTTTAATAATAAATTCAATGCAACGCTGGCTTGAACCGGATATGTCGTCATGGAAATGCGACCATCCGGATATTCAAGTGTATCGAAAGGAAAGTGGAAGAAACGGAATCACAATGGTAGGCTATGGTTGACTTGTTATATACGATAACTTATCCTATCTTAACACATTGAGTAACGTTGCAGTGCCATTTTTTATGTGGTTAAAGGCATATTAATTTTACTTCCTCGCATATTTGCCCTCTGTCTTTATATGCTGTGAAATCCGGTTAGCTGTGAATTTGATTAGTCACTCGAGCTCGTGCTAGTTAGCGCTTAGCTTGCTCATAGTTGGTGGCTTTAGCGTTCAGTGTTTGTAACTGTTGTATGCTTACTAAATGTTAGCAATTATGAATGGTGAATTTGTGTTTTCGTTTGTTACAGAATACTCGAGGACTCCGCTCTCAGCTGAAAGACAGTGTACCTGTGGCAGGCTTATGTCCACAGGGAGCTTATGGGGTGCAGGACTCTCTGCGTAGCGGGTGAGACGATGCCACAAATAAAATAACCTGGTGAAACCCAATGCTATGTGTATAACGTTAATACCTTCTCCTACCATGATCTTACAGACAGACAGCTGTGTCTCTGGTTAAAAAAAGCCAGTTTCAGTTGCGTTTGTAGATTGAAAAGCAAGTTACTTGTCAAAAGCATGAATTAACATCATTTATGCATATTTACTTATTTGAGGTTTCAGTGTTAGTTTGCTGTCTAATACAGTCTACTGTGGAGCTGAATCGTCCAGGGTGACATTAGTTTATTACGGATATATCAGTATCAATGTAACTTTATATGTTGGCTGTTTAGTGACAATAAATTGATGGAAAAAATACTTATGATGGGTCTTATGATGGATAGATATGTCTGAGGTAGTTTAGAAACAGCCAGTGTTTCCCATTAAGTAACGAGACCATGGCGGCCCACCATAGTTAATTTGCTCCGCCACAGTTTCAAAATGACCCGAAAATATTTTTTACACATCTCATGATTACATTTCAGACCTCTAAAGTTGTGTTTTGGGCCACGCTCGCACACTTTCGACTCGAGACAACCACTTTTATTCTTGGGTAACTACGGTAACATTAACGGCCTGTTTCTGTCACTCGTTTGTGAGAAGGCGAATAAGATAGCCGCGCCTACATTTGGAGTGCACACGTATTAAAGCCTTCATGGTAAACCCACTGTAACGGACCAGTGCGAGCTGACAGGCAGGTTAGTGACTTTATCCTGTCAGTTTCTCTCTTTACAAAGTGTTGCAGTATGAAAGTCCTACCTGAAGAGAGGCTATGAAGTCTTCATGTCACGCGATATGAGAACCACATACAACATTATTCATGAAATTGGCTCGGACTTGATGAATTTAGCGCGAAGATAGACATGTGACAAGGCCCGGTTTTCAAAATATGGTATCTAAATAGTATGGAAATAAAACTTACTGAAAGTATAAAACATATTACATGTGTCCGTTAAAAGTAAAAAAAAACAACAATAACATGTTAGGGAAATTACTTCTTTGATTTAGGGTTTTTGGAAAAACATTAAATTAGTTGACTTTTGTTGCTGTTTCATCACCATTTATAGCTCTAAAATGGGTTTATGATTAAATAGTTTATTAGAGCACAACATTGTTTACAAGCGCACAAAGTTTTTCATAGATACTGCACCAAATTAATGCATTTAACTTTAAAATGTACAAAATTTTCTTCCGGGGGTGCATGCCCCGGAGCCCCTGAGAGTGTCCGAGGCCCACCCACCATAGTCTCTTTAAAATCCTGTGGTAGACACTGAACAGCATTACTGTTACAGAGTTTGGTAACCAGAGAAGTCTATTTTTCAACAGTAAAATACCTTGCTCATGACATGTTTATATGTACACATATTATCAATATTGCTATCAGCCTCAACAATTAATTCTATCTATGCTATAAATACACATTTACTCTGGTGTGCTACTTTACATGTTCCAAATAACAACATGACAAACTGTTCGATATTTGATTGTGAGGAGTGTGACCTCTGCATGAAAGAGTGTATGCAGAATGTACTGTTACAAATACAATCAATTAACTTGAATTTTTACATGTAATGATACAATAATGTAGTTTTGTAGTAGTCTAGTTTAGTCTAGTAGTTGGGTTTATTGGTCATAACTACTCCCACCTCTCGAAATCTAATTACATGTACATTATAATGATGTTTACCTGCTTGTTGGATTTCTTCTTTTGCTACACAGCTTTACCAGTGTGAAGAATGAGCTTCTCCCAAGCCACTCGCTGGAGCTGTCTGAAAAAAATGTGAGTAGTCTGAATTGTAAGAGAAAAATGAATGATGAGAAGTTAGCGCTTCTACACAATTCAGACTTCTCCTCAGGACTGTGTGGGTGTGTACAGATTATTATTATTATTACTATTGATTGGTATGCCCCTGACTCTCCTGATGGTTTCAATGCAACAAGTCTGTTAGTGCTCAGAGTTTGGTGACCTCACATGATTTCCCAGTAGAGGTTCGCTCACTTTCAACCTGTGCAGAGGTCTAAATTAGGGCTGAATGATTTCTAATTATAATAATCTAATTGCGATTTTTTATTTTTTTAAACTAATATTGCGATTTAATATGCAATAAATTTTTAAGCTCTTTACCTTCTGTATTATTCAAAATGGACAAGCAGTAAATCAGTGTATAGTATGACCAACACAATATTAGCTAGATTAAACATACATTGTTCTTTCTTGTGGGTCAGGCCTGTGTTATGATGAATTAGGTCATGCATGAATTATTATTATGAGCTATGGTGGAGAATAAATATCAAATTTTAATAATATGACTTGACTCTCAAATTATCTTTCTCATGGCATTAAATTTATGATATAATATCATCAGGTAGGCCTACGTATAGATCACAAGAACAACTAAGTTTACCACAGTGTATTATACAGTAAGCGCTTGATACAAAACCCACAGTTCAACAACCAATTAATGAGTCCTTATCTCAGTTCAAATCTCCTAGGAGTCCATCTTTCTATATCTCAGTAAGCAAACAAAAAATACTCAGTTTGAGGTTCAGTTAAAAAGTTGGCCAATGAAAATAAAACCAATTGACGCCTCTCATGTTTAATAGACAAGCTTAGTAATTCTCAGACACCGGAGTTTCCCTCCCCCGCAGCCTCCGATGCTGGTAAGCAGCACACTGCACTGGCTGTAACTCAGGACTGACTGGGCCTCTTTCGAACGTGTGTGTTTGGTTTGAAACACCGTTTCACAGATACTTCCTGAGCTGACTGGTGGCTGTGTGTGTGACGCTGGCGCCGGTTGCCACAGTGCGCTTACCTTACTACACGTGTCTTTCTATTGTGTATTTTTCCTGTTTGTCAAAGTGGCGGATGGGCTGACGATTTCACCCACCACCAACAAGTTACCCTTGGGTGACAGGTGCTACTTTCATTCCCTGTGTGACACTAAAGTTTCTGTTGTGTCAGCTTCTGTCAAGCGTAAGGCCATTGTACAACATCAAGTAAAGGTACAGCGTAATGTGCGAAGTTGATGTTTCGTCTGCAGACTGCTTTACTCTTGGGCGTCATGTGACCAGAGTCACCTGGGATAAAACCTTGTTTTATCCCATCGCGATAATATCGCAAATGCAATTAATCGTTCAACCCTAGTCTAATTGCAGATACCTCTTGCAAGGCTTTTAATGTGTAATGATAGACTAATGTTAGCCATATTGGTGAGAATCATTTATGACTGAACATGAGTTGGTGGAACTTTGTCATCCGCAGACATTTTGACTTGTAGAATGAAAAAGCACAGGTGGAACTCCCAGTGAGCCAGGCAAACTTATTGTTCTGTGCAGCCATAATTAATGTTATTAATCACACATGTTTCTTAACTTCTCTGACATGTCAAAATGTCAGCTAAACACATCTTTGTAACATTGTAATGTAGATTATGTAAACTTTATTTTTTGGTAATTTCCACAAATTGAGCTTATTAGTGAAAATAAAATTGAAAATATTCTCTTTTTTGGGTTTTAACAACAAAGGAACATGTGATGGAAATGGGTACTGAATGTTTTGTGTGTTTCTGTGGTGTGAAGTTCCAGCTGAACCAGGACAAGATGAATTTCTCTACACTCAGAAACATCCAGGGTCTTCATGCTCCACTCAAACTGCAGATGGAGTACAGGGCAGCTAGACAGGTAATGTCTAAATCCCCAACCCTAATAACCCCTTTCGTTTCACTCCTCTCCCTTCTCAGTTGTTTTTAATTTTACTTGAAGTAATCCTTCTCTCTGATAACTCTTGATGTCTGTCCCTCGTCCCTCCAGATCCAGCGCCTGCCGTTCTTACCGAGTTCAAACCTGGCTCTGGATACACTGCGAGGCAGTGACGAGGCCATCGGCTTTGAAGACATCCTCAACGGTGAGATACTTGTGCCTTTACAAAATCATTGAAACAACTGTCTGAATATGATGTCGAACCACTACATGCCATTTGTGTCCTGTTACCTTGCAGATCCTGCCCAGAGTGAAATGATGGGCGAGCCACACATGATGGTGGAATACAAACTGGGGCTGTTGTGAAAGAAGATGGATGCACAGCTACACACATAGATTTAGGTTTATTATTTGTCTGCATACATTTGTTTATTGACTCAAAAAGAAAAAATCACCAACTCAGGTTCTGGAACATTGAGTCTGTAATCCTTTGTGAGAGAAATGGGCTTGATGGGAGGGGTGTGTGGGAAGTTACCCTGTAAACAAAGTAGATGTGGGTTGTTGAACAGTCACTGAGACAAGCATTCAGTGCTGCTTTTGTACGATTCCAATCTGGTTGGCATTTCTAATAAACTCCATAACCTTCCTCATGATGTGGGTTCATTTGACAAATTAATTAACTGTACTTCTATTGTGCTCATATTGTAATGTACGGGCTTGTGCTGTTGTGCAACCATACAAAAATGTTGTGTCATTAAGAATAGCTATCAAATTTTGTGATCTATGTAAATATGTTTACGGTAACAGCTGTCAAAATAATATAAAACAATTGTCCAAGGGCAACTAGACTCAGTTTCACCATCATCCAAGAAGCTTCTTCAGTTCTGGATGTAATTTATAATTTTCCCCTAGCATTATAAAACAGGTTTTTTTTACAGCACCTTTACCATGGTGTGTTCAGGCAGAATATAGAGGCTGTCCTGCATAAGATCTGTGAGAATAGTCAGTAGTCAAGTAGTATCATATTATAGTATTTCAATATCCTGTTGCAAAACATTTATTTTGAATTGTCCCCCTAAATAATTGCACACACATTTGAATATTTCTATGTGCATTTTTGCATGATGCATCAAATTAATTGATATGATTACATTTTTTTATATTTTCTTGTTGAATTGTTAAAATTTTATTCATCTGCCACATCATTACCCTCTGTGTTAACAAAATGTGCTTAAATTGTAAAACGCAAAATCCAGAACAAAATTTAACGCAATACACAGAATTTGGGAAAACAGATTTAATAGGGCTGATGCAAAATAGTTTTATTTCTGTAGGCCTATACAGTATAACTTAATTTTTTTTGTATGTAATTTTGCTTTTGTGAGGAGCATAAGGGGAACTACAAACGTCATGTCATTATACAGTACAACCCTGTTGTAAAAGGATGTGTTACATACCGCGGAAAGACAAAACTGTAATAATGAGCCTTCAAATTATGCACAAGGGGCACAAAGTAAGCAGCCATGCTAACAACATGCGGTAATGATTCTGAATGTGTCAGAACAACCAGCACAGTATACCAGCACAGTATAACATCACACAAGTCTTGTTCAAAACATGGGAATAAATAACTTCCAACTTAACAACAAATACTAGTGGATTTATCAACTCGATGAATGTGTAACGTTACAAACTCACTCCTCTCCAGCTAGAAGCCTCTCCTGTCCCCACCTGCCCTCTTAAGGGAGTCAGAGTCTTGGCCGGAGCTGCTGTCAGTCTCAGGGTGAGTTCACACCGACCTTCTTAAGGCTGGTTTGAGTTGGTGTGAACACCAGACTCTGGTGCTGACCAAACAACCACACAAAGAGGCGGTGTCGGACCACTGTCAAGTGAACTCTGGAGTGGTTCATTTCTGGTGTGCATACCATTTGAGCCAATCACAGGAAGAGTGCGATCGTCATTTTATTGGTTAAAAAACGTTTTCTCTTTCCGTCTTTGTGGCTGGTGAAGTAGTAACATATTGCCAAAGCGTCATCTGGCAGGGGACAGACCTGAGCTCACGATGAAGTAAGGTGTGTGCTGAATATTTGGGCTAAAGAGAACATTTGTCATTTATTAGAGACGGTGCATAGGAACTCAGCGATCTATTGAGCAGTGTTGCGTTGCTCAAATGCATCAACAGTACATCAAAGTCCCAGACACTTTACAGAAAAGTGGTAGCTTGTCAGATGTTAAAGACAAATTTGTGTGGTACGATAACCTTGATCAGATGGATCTTTAACTCAAGACACATGGTGAGCCCAATAGATGGACAGGAACCCTCTAGAACCATGTACCAGTTCACCGTTTTTTGGCGTGGGTAGCCACAGGTAGGTGTAACTGGTAACTGACTGTGTAGACCTTGTTGTATTATCTCTTCCTTTTGTCTTGAAGATCAGCTGAATATCTACTTAAGTACAGCCTAATCGAATCAAATGAATGAGTATCCATTCATTTGATTCTAATGACATGCCATGCGTTACCTACAAATATGGTGCACTGTCACAAACTTTGCTCTTGTGCTACAGTTGTCATTTAATCATAATCATCTGTTGTTTGCCTACCAAAATGTCTGCAACTATGATGGTATGAAAGTCCATGGAAATGTTAACCCATCTGTTTTTAGGGCATTATTGATAGTGAAATCAGTGAGAGATTTCAGCAGCCAGCAATGAGATGGGCTATCCCTGGGGCTGCATCCAGAAAACAGATTGGTCTGGACAGCTGAACAAAAAAAAAAACTACTTAATGCAATGATGGAAGCTCAGCAGAGACACCACCAGCATGAGTCTGCAACCTTTCAGACTATTTTATAGGCACAGCAGCAAGCTGAAGAGTGTAGAGTCAACAGGAGCAACAACAAGCCCAGAACTTTTATGCAGCTTATTGGAAGTGTTATGAATGCCATGTCAAGCCAAACATCACACCCACCTTTGTCCGACTGGATGTCACTGCAACCTCTGAGGCCATACTCCATGTCCCACCGGCCCACACAGCATGCAATGCCACCACAATCTCACTTCACCTTTCATACCCACTCCACTATTCATGCCCACTCCCAACAATACCCACTCCACCAGCTGTATCCACTCCACCAGCTACACCTACTCCACCAGCTATACCTACTCCTTCAGCCATGCCCAGTCCTTCAGTCAAGTCAACTCCCTCTGTGAGCCAGGAGCATGAGTACCAGCAGCCCATACATACAAAATAATGGTCCAAGTATTTCCTTTACTGACTGAACAAGAGGTCAATAGTAACACAATTTGCACCTATTGTTTGATGGCTCTGACAGCTGAAATAAAATGTTTGAGCTTGAAAAGGTAGAAATCCTTTATTTTCAGGTTTAACTATCCATCCATCCATCGTCAGCCGCTTATCCTGCGTACAGGGTTGCGGGGTGCTGGGGCCAATCCCAGCTTACATCAGGCGAAAGGCGGGGTACACCCTGAACAGCTTACTCAACCCTTCCAAAAACTGTATCAAAATAATTATTGTGTACTCCACATAAATTAAGAAGCACACAACAAGCTATTATTATAATGCTGACAATAAAATAAAAATAATAAATAAAATAAAATAAAAATAAAATAAAATCTCTATAAATCAGGCGGCATAGTACCTTTTATCCAGTTGAAATTACTCCTATTAGATTGTCAGAATTAGACAACATTGACCACCATACTCAAGAAAAAATTCTCACAATTAAAACCATTTACCTGCTGTTTAGATACTCTGCCTACTGTGCCTACTTTTTAAAGAACGCTTCAGTTATTAATCTAAAGACCTGCTACGAATCATTAACTGATCGATTTCATCCAGACTTTTCCCTTAGGGTCTAAAAACAGCAGTTATTAAACCTCTTCTAAAAAAGAGCACCCTAGATTCCTCTGTACTCAAGAACTACCAACCAATATCACACCTGCCATTTGTAGGCAAGGTTACTGAGAAAGTTGTTTATCAGCAGATTAGTTTCCTTAAGACTAATGATTGCTTTGATATCTTTTAATCTGGATTTCGCCTCAACCACAGTACTGAGACAGCATTAGTCAAGGTGACTAATGACATTCATCTTAACTCTGACTCGGGTAATTTATCAGTTTTATTTAGATCAGACCATTCTCTATTGGCAACTTTGTCTCCCAGAAGGTTAAGATGACGTAGGGAGTTCCTCGAGGATTCCTCTATTCCTCTATTGTTAAATCTTTGCATGCTACCAATAGGAAAGCTTTTGCAGAACAACAATGTTGCCTTACATAACTATGCTGATGATACACAAATTTATATTGCCCTCTCACCGTCTGATTACAGCCCTATTGTTTCCCAATGACATTACATCTCCCTGATAAATGACTCGATATGCCAGAACTTTCTCCAGCAAAACAAAGACAAAACAGAGGTACCAACAAAAATGAGAGAATTAAGGCCAGTGCCCATCTAAACTCTCTCTCATTAAAAATGACAAACCAGGCCAGAAACTTAAATCATTAAAGTTTAATACCATTTAATAGATCCCCTTTCACCAAATCAGTGCATTACCATCTTAAAAACATAGCAAGGAACCGAACTATCTTTTCACCTACACCTGATCCCCTCCTACTAGTTTGAGAACAAGTTACTGTAAATGTCAAAATTGGTCAACTTAAAGACTGGGTTTTTGATATGTCCGTGCATGCTATTTAATTATATGAACCAACTAGTGTTAGTTGTAAATAAGACTTTAGTTAGCGGTTACTCACAGTAAGTTTGAGCGTGCAAAATAAGAAGAGAAGACTAGAAAGGTATCGCACTACCTTGCTGTTAAAAACAATACAATACTGCCTTATTGGTATTGATACTTTAGGAATGACAGTGTTTTAATAAGAGCTGCAGCGACAGCAGAGCGGTGAGAATGTGCTGCACACACAGTGCGGATCTGCTCCCCCTCCCTGCAGGGAAAGTGGGCTAGGCTTATGCTGCAGCAACGGGAGAGACAGAGCACAGAGCTAGAGACAACACTACAAGAACAAGCTCTCTTCCACAGCATGTCAACAAAGCAGACGCACGGAGCGAGTTACGGAATTATGTCGCTTGAGTAGTTGACAGTGAGGGCAAGCCCATGAACAACCCGTCTGTAAAAGATATTTCAAACCCATGCAAACACGTCCGACTTAGGAAAACATCTGTGCGTAGAATTGAAGGAGCTAAAGGAGGTGCGGAGCAATGGTAGTCCTGATAGCCATAAGGAGGCTGGCCAGGCTATAGTGGGGAGACAGGTGGCTTCCAATCCTAGGTTTAGAGACTCAATTCCAGCAAACACGTCCCCATGCAAACACGTCCGACTTAGGAAAGCATCTCACCGACAGACATGCCACACTTGTTCAAAGCGTGACAGGTTAGTGAATGTGAAAACATAATTACATGCAACCTCAAAATAAGTCAAACGAGTGTGATTTAAAGTGTGATAGCAAGCGTTTTTAGAGTTTGATGAGAAATTACAGGCAATGTTAACGGTTTAATTTCTTTTTTTTCATTTTAGCTAACTTAATGTGGAAAACATCTCTATATGCAAACGCTATGTTCACACTGGCAATGTTATTTTTGTCTACCACTGCTTTGTCACATTTAATTTAGATTTAGTGTGGGTTTACAGATACTCAGGTACACAGCTTCTCCACCATCTCTACATCTCTGTCGCTGTACTTACGTGACTCATAATATGCAATATGAAACCTAATGTCTGCGTGAAAAGCCACAGCCGGCATGTTGGTGTCTACGCATTTATTGTGGGATCTCTGTATGGCCCACTTATACACCTGTGGATGTTACGGTTTGAGAGCAAACACACAGGTAAGCAGTGCCAGAAAATTGCACAACTTTAAGAATCTTTGCAAAACTCTTGCAGAAAGACATGAACTATTCCAAGCCTACTTGAGAGCAGGCAGTCTTTTGCCTTTGGCTGATCATGTTGAAAAGGGTACAGAGTGATTACAACAACAGGATCGGGGGATCTGTAGCTGGTCAAAAGTTTAGGTCACAGTCTGCAGTAGCTTGCAAAGAAGTCACAGTGAAAGGCACCATATACTAAAAGGGCTTGTGTATTTTGCTTGAGAGTACTGATGAAGAACGTTCTGTTGGAAAAATTATTTTCATCATTGCTTTCAACCATAGACTGTATATCAACGTGCACATTGCGACTCACAAACATACATTCGTGAAGCTGAGTGATGTGAATTAGGAGCAGCCCAAAAGGATTATGTTTGCATCAAGCAAGGGGATTTGCTAGACTATTATCCTCTTCCATCACCTTAGGTAAAAAATGCACATATAAGATGTAAACTTATTGGGTGTACTTTTTAATAATATGTTTGCAGCTTGGCAGACCATGGCATGCAGACTTCCGGGTAGGATGCCAGCAGCAATGTGAAAGGCAATAGCAAATCAAACAAGACCATCAATAGAAAAGATAGGATGAAGGCAGTGGTGAATCAGATCTTTGAGCATGAACCTAACCCAACAAAAGCAACAAGTCATAATATTGTTCAAAGCATTTTAAGGAGCCATCCGAAATGGTTGTTATTCTGTTCTGCAGCAAATTAAAACTAAGATGGAATATAAAAACAGGAAAAATAGTCCTGTGAGACGATGCAGAGAGAACGCCATGCAGCGAGGTACCAGATGAAGACAGAGGCATAGCAAGAGGCCTTGTGGATCACTACGGTTGTGTCAGCTGGTGTCCTGTAGATGTTCCGCTTGGCAAAAATGAGGCGTCATTGAATGCCATCAAAAGTCATCTCCTTAACATGAACCAACTTCCTGCTTCCATCTCCTGCAGGAGGCTGTAGGGAGGGAGGCTGATTGAGCTTGGCTAACACCTGTGTAGCTCTACCCCCAGAGCTTATTTAACCAGGGCTGATCATTCTGTTCTCCTAGACAGGCGTCTCTTAGGGTTTGTTCTGTGGTTTCCTTTTAGGTTCATCCTGACATCACGCACAGACAGATACTCCTCATTCACTTCTAACACAACTGATACTCATACTGAGGTTGGTTGTTAACATCTGTTGTCACGACTTGTCTGCTCTGTGTCTCGATCCTTGTTTTAGTCTGTTTCTCTGTCATGTTTGGAGTCTGTGTTTTCAGTTATTTAGTCTGCTTGGTCTGTTCCGTGTTTTGAGTTTTAGTCCTGTTTCTTGTCTTGTTTTCAGTCTGCTTGCTTCCTAGGTTAGTCTTGTCTGGTGTAAGTCAAGCCCTGTGTCCTGTCTGTCAGATTGCCTATCTATGTCACAGATGCTTCTCTCTGCCTGCCTCTGTGTGTGTATGTGCTCCCAGTCTCGATAGTCTTGTGTGCTCCACCTGTTTACTCTCCCACCCTGCTTGTTTACCTAAATATAAATGTTTGTCAATTCAGTTCAGTCTCTGTCGTGTCATCATCATATGTTGAGTGCTCCCTCCTTATCTTCTTGGATTAACACTTGTGTTTGTACCCTGCATGCCTGCAACTATTCATGTAAGTCTTCTGTTTAGTGTGTATTAAATGTCACAAACTCTCCGGTGTCTTGCGTTTGAGTCCTTACTTGCCTCTGTACTCGGCCTGTTGTGACAGAAGGACACAACCAATTATGGACCCAGCAGACACAATATCCGGTGAACTTTTTCATCTGTGCCTAGAATTGAAGGAGCTTAAGGGGGTGTGGAGCAATGGTAGTCCTGATAGCCATAAGGAGGCTGGTCAGGCTATAGTGGGGAGACAGGTTGCTTCCAATCCTAGGTTTAGAGACTCAATTCCAGCTTGGTTAACTGGTTTCATCCACACTCCAGCTCGTCAACCTGCCAGTCATTCATCGGCTTCCCAACTGTTTGGTAACACTCTCCAGCCTGCATCCTGTCCAGTTAGCCACCTGCCTGTTCTGGCTAGCACTTTGGCGGCTAACCACCTGCCTACCTGATCAGCTTGCACCTTGGCCGGCGAGCCACATCGAATTCCAGCATGCCTTTGAGGGGACTCCCTTGGCCATCTTCACAGGGACACGAGGAGGTCATAAAAGGAGAAGCGGACATTATGGCATTATGGCTCGACGTCTTGGTCATTCTCACCCTCTTCACACCGCAGAGCCTCCACTGCCCAGCACCGCTGTCCTGCTCCACTGACTCATCGACTCATTGAATAGAATGCCGCGAATTCTTGGAATAAATTACAGGAAATGTTTAAACTAGATGTCCTGATTTCAACAGGAAAATTTAAAGCATGTGGAATGAACACTTTCCTCACAAATGTAATTGTTACCTGTAAATTGTCTGTTTTATTTTATTTTTTAGTTTTAGACATGTATACTGTGAAATGACATTCTAAGTGCAGATGCTCAGCTGACAATAAATAAAGGTGAAAAAAAGTAATAATAAAAAAAATCACAGCCCAACTCCAGGCCCAACTCTTGACCAGTCTTTCACCCTTATCACTGCCCAGCTCGTCATCCACATTGCCGGCCAGCTCCTTATCCTTGCCACGTTCCAGTGCTGCAGAGGTGTCGCTGCCCGGTGGTTCAGGGATGGAGCAACCCGGCGTTCGAGGGGTGGAGAGGCAAGATGTCAAATAGACAGAGCGGCTCGGCGATCAAGAGACTCTGCTGGTAAGCCCCTCTGAGAAAGTGTTGCCCGGTGCCACAGAGGTGCCCCCCGTCCAGCCTCTTCTCTGTCGGTGGCCCAATACCTGCTCATGGTTCTCAGTCTGTGGTCCGACCAACTCCTGCCCCCAGGTTCCATTCAGTGGTCCGACCAACACAAGCTCCTGGTTCTCTGTTGTTAGCCCGACAGACTGCTACCCCCCATGTCCGGTCGGTGGGTCGACCAACTGCGCCTGCTGTTGAGCCACAGCAGCTCTTAGACTGTGTTGCCACCACAGCCCCTGACCCTACTTTGTGGCACCTAACCCTGAACTTTGCATCCGTTTTGCCCTCTTTGCATCAGTCACTTGAACCTGTTGAACTGTTAGTGTCCCATGCTTCCGCTAAACTGCAGCTCCACTCAGATTCTGCCCTACTGTTGCAAACCCTGGACTCTGTTCAGCAGCAGTCCCTGGCTCTATCAGCTTTCCTGTTTGGTTTACTGTGGTCACTATCCTCATGTCCAGCTGCCCTGTCCCCGGTCAACAGCCCAGCTGTATGTTTATGATAGCTCCTATATTTTGCATTCAAAGAGCCGGCTTGTGACACTTTTCACTAAGAGGACTGGTTTTTTTTGTATACATATGCTGACCAAGCACTTTATTAGAAACACCATACTAATACTGCGTAGGGCCTGCCTTTATTCTCAAAACAGCCTCAGTTTTTTCTGGCATGGATTCCACAAGAAGTTAGAAACATTCCTTTAAGATTCTGGTCCATGTTGCCATGATTGTGTGGATAATATAATTCATACATGAACTGGAGCTCCTGACCTGTATCTGCATGATTTTATAGAATACAGTGTGACCACATGATTGGCTGATGGGATAATTGCATGGATAAGCAGGTGCACACGTGTTTTCCGGATAGTGATAACTAAATTTGTAAGCTGAGTGGAGTTACTGAGTATACATAACCCAAAACCATGATCGCAATCTAAACTTTACCAAATTTGTAAACTGTCAGCATGGTGTTTTTTATAAGTATACTAATAACGGGTGCATTTATACCTTTAGAGATTACATTAAGAAGCATTTCTGTTAAAATGTAAAAGGAGTTGTGAGTATTGTTTGCACTATGATACTCATTCCGTTTAAAGATCTAAATCTAACAAAATGGTTGCCTCACTGCCTGAAGTCTACATAAACAATTCAGACCTGCTATCACTCCCTTAATTGTGAGGAGGTTGGAATAGATTTGATGAGTGGAGCAAGCTAGCTAGGTAAAAATGCATATATAAGATGTAAACTTACCACGGACAGAGAAACGTGCTTTCAAAACACATGAAAACTTGTCTTAAACAGGGGCGGCTTGTTTATTAGGGCGACCGGGCGACGCACCGCCAAGACGGGAAAGGCAAGAGATTTTTCTCACACTTTCTACCACACTGTTATTTAGCTGTGACTGTTTTTGACAGACAGTTTGTCTCTGAATATCGCTGTCCAATCAGCGTCAGGTCGTGTTCCGGGGAGTCCCGCCTCTTTTGGTGCGATTTCAGTCTGGTTGTAAATCGCCCAGATCTCTCTCATAGACTTTCATGCAAAGGCAGTTTTTTTCCAGCTGCGGATGCTGCAATGTAATCGCTATGGGTTCCGGGAGGGCTCGCACCTACGTGTTTACGTAGCGCGCCCAGCAGCAGAGCTACGCTTCTGCCACCTGAAAACGACTCGGCAGCTTGTTGCTCTCACTACGACCAGCTGCTGTACAAAACGTACATTCAGGCTGAAAATTCAACCGTGGTGTCGGGAGATGCAGCGACTTTACCAGCGGTGAGTAAGACACAGTTTAAATAATACATGTAATTTGTTATGATATGCTATGAGGAGAAGAAAAGTCCGCTAGCCACTAGGCTAATTTATACTCCGTAAAATGCCATAGGCTAAGCTAATAATCTTGATAGTTGTTGTTATTAAGCCGAATTTTATGCTTATGTTAAATGTGATTGTTCTTAAGCCATGTTTTATGTGTGGCGGTGGGGTCAATTTAAAGTTAGCTGCACTTAACCAGTAACAATTATTTTATGTGTTGTTTGTTTGTTTTATTGCTGGAAACTGAAGAAGAAAGGAGGTAGCATGATGTGGCTATCACTGGCATCTTGTCAGATGAGGGTAAAAAGAAGAAGAAGAAGGAGATGTAGGAAAGCAACACAGAAAATAAACCAAAAATAATAGAATATACCTTTTTATATTTCCCCTTACACGCCTTGATGTTTATGTGTAAATACAGAGTGAGAATGGGAGAACAGCACATAGCTCGTTGTTACTGTGTGATTAGAGTATAGGAGAACAGTGGATGCTTTAATACAGCCCACACCCCTAATAATACAGGTGCTGGTCATATAATTAGAATATCAAAAAGTTGATTTATTTCAGTAATTCCATTCAAAAAGTGAAACTTGTATAATTTATACATTCATTCCACACAGACTGATATATTTCAAGTGTTCATTCCTTTTAATTTTGATGATTATAACTGACAACTAATGAAAACCCCAAAATCAGTATCTCAAAAAAATTTGAATATTGTGAAAAGGTTCAATATTGAAGACACCTGGTACCACACTCTAATCAGCTAATTAACTCAAAACACCTGCAAAGGCCTTTAAATGGTCTCTCAGTCTAGTTCTGTAGGCTACACAATCGTGGGGAAGACTGCTGACTTGACAGCTGTCCAAAAGACGACCATTGACACCTTGCACAAGGAGGGCAAGACACAAAAGGTCATTGCTAAAGAGGCTGGCTGTTCAGAGAGCTGTGTCCAAGCACATTAATAGAGAGGAACCACCACTTACCTTATTAGTTTTGTGTAATGTGTGTAACTTAAAGAATGAAAATAAATACTGTGCTCCTCTGTACCCCATTAAACATTTAAGATTAGCTATGTTTGATCCACCTTCATATACAGCATATGTGACATTATTACATAACTGTAGCCTATTACTTGAGACTGGTCCCTTAGCTGCAACACAAGATTAACTGTAAATAATTTTATTCATTGCACATCATCAGCCCAGTGCCACTGCGCTTTATTCTGGATTTATTGTTCCTAAATAAAAGGTTTGTCACAGATAAATCAGATGATTGTGAGAGTCATTCTTTTTTTCATTAATGCTCAAGTAGTTGCCTTTACATCCAAAGGTCTAAAGATCTGTTGATCTTAACTGTGGACTGTTCATTCATTGTAGACATTGACAATGAACTTCGGGATCTAGCTGTTCACAAATACTGTACAGTATGTAGCCTAAGGAACAATCCTTGTCTTATAGCAGACTTAGACCATTGAACTGGTCACCTTAGCCATCATCGCAACAATTGCCCCCCCCGAGAGATTTGGCAGGAGCCGCCACTGGTCTTAAAGATAAAGAAGCTGCACTAGCTTGGGGTCATATCACTGCACGTACAGGACATGATCCACTCAGACTCTGCCCTACTGCTGCAAATCCTGGACTCTGTTCAGCAGCAGTCCCTGGCTCCATCAGCTTTCCTGTTTGGTTTACTGTGGTCACTATTCTCACTATTCATATACTCTTTGAGAGTCAGACATTTTAAATTACTGACTTAAAATAACAATTAGTGAATGGATGTTCACATCATGGATTTATTCACAATTCCCACCTGGAAGATGGGTAACATCTGTTTGCCGGTGGGTATCTTGAGTACAATTGCATCATATATTAGATGCCACAACCACAATAACATACTATTACAAATGTTTATGGATGTCTTAAACTTGTATTTCCAAGAACACTTGGCCTCAAAAGATACCATTGTGATACCAGCATGGAGTAGGCTGCAAGATGCTGCGGACCACTATATGCTCTGTGTACAGTTTCAGTTGTTAATATTCATTCATGTATTTATGATCCGTACCCAAATATTTGATACCCCAAACATGATCATTGTGATCGTAATGAAATATGTTGTTGGTAGCAAAGAGAGAGGTCATTTTTCTAGACTCTCCGCATCCAAATGGTTTTAGCGATGAAGCCTACAGGACCATATTCAGGTTCAGACTAAGGTAAGATAAGATTTATTTACCTTTATTAATTCCCCATAGTGGAAGTTCAGCTTTGCACAGCGGCACAGAGGAATGTAAAAGAACAAAACGAGTTTGTTGGCCTTGCTCTGAGGATACACTTGTGAATGCTTAAGGCTGACACACGTGCAAACATACAAATACTGTCCAGGGTTCTCACACCTTCTTCAACTACATACTGTTTCATTCTCCAGTTGCTGAAAGATGGCCTAATATATACATTCTCCCCAATGTGACAGCCTTAAGAATCACAGTTGTTCAGGTTGCAGAAAAAGCCTTGTTCTGTGGCTTCAGGTTTTAGTAGGTATCTCGCTTGTAATTTCTCATTTGCAGCACAAATATACACAGTAGTATTGCGTCTTTCAGACAATTGCAGAAGTCATTTTTGGGGGGGTTTAGACAGAGAAGACTGGCCAAGACCTCAAGCTGTATTGTCAACATCAAATTGTCCTCGATGTAACATACGTAATAAAAGTGACTTTCTTTCCAGTCATTTCCCCTACAGGAAGCAGACAACAACTGCTGCTGCGGGATCTTTATGCTCATGGTAAACTATTTTATTTTGTCACAATACTTTTCTGCTTGTTTTTTCTGCACCATCAGTAGGCCTACATTCACAAATACAACATTTCAAAATCAGTCAAACATTATATTGAAGCATTATATAGTCTGAAGAATTTAAAACAGTAAAAATGTATAAAGACTTAATTTTTTTTTTGTTTAATGCCTTTGTTGCTTGTAACTTGATCCCCCTGTGTGCCTAGTTGTGCCATGTTCTATTATTCTGTCGTTTAATGTAGGCTGTTTTGATTTGGCTGAAGATTTTTGTACGAGATGAAATACGATTCAATAATAACAGTTGTGTTGTCTATCAGACAAGAGCATTTTTGATTGAACACAATATTGTTAACCTATGAATGGTGATATGAAATGTTAGTGTGGTTTCTGAATTTAAAAATCCTACATGGACACGGAGCTCGCATTGAAAGAAAGGTCCCCCATCGTGCAGCAAAGGGTGTTACACACCTTCAACAAGCCAGCATCGGTGCTGACTCTGCAATGGAGGGTTTAACAACACACTACCACTCCGCCCTCACTGGATTCGGATGGCACTCAATGTGGTGGACCCTTCGCATGAACGCACAAACGGAGTGGAAGTAGGTAGGGAGAGGGAGTAGCAAGCAGTTTCGGAAAGGCCCTGTGTGTTGAGTGTTCTGCCTAGTGCTCAGTTTTCCCCCTGGACTTTACCGGATTGTTCCTTTGTTCTTGGATTACTCTGCCTTAGTGGGACTTTACCTCTGTGTCTGGATTACCTTGCCTTTTCGCTTGGACATTTCTGTAAGTGACTGTTACTGTCAATAAAAGTGCAAACTGACCCAGCCTTGCTAGTGTATTTTGGGTCCATGCCTCAGTTTGTCTACTGTTGCACTCAGCTTTCCTGACAAATAGGATCCATAGAGTATAAAAATTACCTTCGAAATTATAAACAAAAATTTATAAAGGCTAGGTTTTTTTGTAAGTCATGAAGAGTTTGATTGCATTTTTCCTTTTCAAGACATTACAGGCTTTTGTAAAAATATACTCCATTGTTAGTTTTTTTTGCTCCAATGAAGTGCAAAGGCTGATGGATAATCTTGCTTTTCATCTTCCGGCAAACTAATGAACCATCGTTCACTTCTTCCCCACACAGTTACCTTTGAACTGAGCATGTTTTCTACCCTACAGTAAGGAATCTGACAAAATGTCAACTTTTGCTTCCAAGCTAACATTACTGAAGGTAACAGCGGGCTAGACGATATGGCCAAAAATTTTATCGCAATAAAGTTTCATATCTTCTCTATCTCGTGATCGAGATAACGACTGTTGTTTTCCCGTGATAAAGGGATAATTTTCTTGTGAACATTCGTTATCGAGATCACGAAATAATTATCCCGTTATCATGGGAAAACAGAAATAAAAGAATATTTCAATGGATGGCTGCTTAGGGCTTCCGTAAGGAAGCATGTGATACACTGTTACTTTGAGTTTGTTACTTTTGTGTTGCCAAAATGCTGGATAGTTGTGCTATCGGATGCACTAATCGATGAGGCGACCAGTCTGGACCGTGTTTCTACAGAATTCCATCCAATATAGAAAATCTTGGCAGCAGTGTAACCTGAGGGATTTTCCACAAGGTAAACATCACCTCAGTTGAGCTCTGGCAGTTACCTGGTGGTTTTTAACAGCAGAAATACGGAAGTGGGTGCTGCATATGGATCGAAAGTGCCCAACACTTTGTGCGCAGTTTGTGTCTATATCTGTTTTACTTGAGTTGATCCAAATAATCGTGGGAAGGGAAATTTAACAGCTTTTGCTGCGTCTTTACAGGGAGCCGCCATCCTGGTCTGTTGTTCTGCCCTCCAGGTCAACACACGTCACATGACTGAAAACTATGACTTCAAACTGGATCACACATCAGTTGTTTCTCGCCATTGACTACCGTACATATTTTTTCCCCTGAGGTAAGGTTCCATAGGGAGGCATAAGTGACTTTCTATTGAAACTAAATGAATTATTTTTCTTCTCCCAAATGAATGTTTGACGGCCTAAAGATGCTCTAAAACTCACGCTTTGCCATTGCGCAGTAATTTTTCTGTACATGCGAAAATCGGAACCAAACCTACATATTTGATAAGAGTACTGTTCTGAAGACAATACATGCCAATAATCACTCAGTCAGAGCCATTTACTCGCATCACTGCTTGCAGCTTTAATTATCAGTTAACCTGCTCAATTAATAAACTGTTTACTCTAGAAAATGTCAAACATTTAAAAAAAAAAAATAAGGCTCAAGGAAATGTCCCAAAGTGACATCTTTAAATTGCTTTGCTTCAACTGGAGGTTTCTAAATGTTTGAAAAAAAGATTTATAAGGGTCCTAAATCAAAATGACAAACATGCTACATTTATATAAAACTGCAAAGTGTGTAAAATTGATCATGTTTGTGTTTATATCTAATCTGCTGGTTTAAATACTGTGAGGTCACAGTATACAGCTGTCATTTCACATCAATGTACTCACTATAACTTAATGTGAAAGTAATGCAATAAGAGGCAGCAATTTACTGTAAATGTACAGTCAATTATTTAACAGTGAGTCATTTATATTTAAGTATTTTTTTGCATTCTCTTTTCTAAATGCTTTTTGACTATTGCTTTAGCTTTGTGTTTTATACTTACTATGTTACTTTTTTATGCACCAGATACCAAGGCAAATTTGTGTCTTGTATGTATAAATATTTTCGTTAAACGGACATACCTATGTTTTTACTATTGTAGCGAGGCAGATCGCTTGCTGCTCTCGCTAAGGAGCCTGGCTTTAACCCTACTGCGAATTTCGAAGACGTGTTATTAAACCAACTATGCCACCTGGAGAATTTCACCCCAAGAAATATAATTCAGCCAGCACTGATAAATGAAGGCACACAGGTCTTACTTGGAGGGGGGAAGGTCAGAGGCGTTGTTCCATTCACACCACAGTTCCTTTTATTTTTATGTTTCCTTTTTAAAAGGCTTTTCACAACATGCATACCGTTTAAGACATACGGACAGAACTGCGACACGAAACAAGTTAATAGACGAAAACTACTTTTAAGTCAAACAAAAGCGAAATCAATTAGTTCAACAAAAACCAAACTGTCAATTTAAATCTAAAGCAAACTTACAACAGAAATAAAGTTTCCTTCAAGTAGAAAGAAAACAAACAAAATATATTAATAATATTTACAACAGACTGCTAAAAACTGAGCTAACAGAGACAGTTAGCTCATTCCCAATCACACTTTCACATTCAAGCTTATATTAAAAGAGTGTACATGTACATAAAAAGGAGGTTATATAGCATGTATAGAAAGCAGCAAGGCAGCTTTTCCTCCATTGTGCAGGCAAGAGACTGACTGCACACTTCAGGATGGCTCCATGCCCTACAAAAATACAGTTACCATGTTAACACTCACGTGTGGCTAAACACAACTGATTAGCCGTTCACCCACTCTACATGAACACCTACCATGATTAACAACGAATGGACACCCCCGATGCTCCGAAAGGACAGTCCAACCCTGCAGGAAGCCTACACTGGCAAGCAGCCGCCCGTCCACATGTGGAGGGAAAGGGCCACACTAACAGTGAGCCTGGGATCACAAGCAACCCAAATTAACAGCTTGCAACACCATTATCAATGACTACACGAGAGCATCTACTCTTACCAGTAAATCGCCATAAAAGCATCCGCGCACATTGACATGCACAGTAATGTGGGCGCTTGGTGTCAGCAGCAGCAAAAGGAAGAGGAAGTGGCCATGCCACCATTTATACCTTCCTGCTTAAACAATACCTGCCATCTACGGACCCCACCCACTCCTGTCAATTAACACAGCAATGGGTCTCTAACCCCATGCTGCTACATTATCATATATAAAATACCTTTCTTACACATAGTCTCTAATACTCTTATAACATGCATATTTTATATATACATAGTTTTATATTTACATCTAAATAGGTTTATGTCTATTGCCATGCAGTCACCAAAAGAAATTAATTGTATATGTAAACATATGCAAACTTGGCAATAAAGCTGTTTCAGATTGTGATTTACTGAGCAAAACCCTGTGTTGAAAGGCATGGCAATCAATAAAAAAAAATTTAAAACTACATATATACTAACTGCATAAAAAAAAGAACAGCGTTGAGCTGTTATTTTACTAAATCATATACAGCGTTGAGCTGTTCTTTTAATAAATACATTTTTGCCTGGATTACATTACAAGGAAATAAGCTAAAAATGATTAAAAGGCTAGTCAAGGTCGGCGGTGAGGGAGGGGAGAGAAGAAACGTAGAGGTTCTGTAACTCACTGTAGCAATCAATTGAAATCTCACCGCCATCGGACCAACCGAAAGACAGAATTATCCTGTCGTGTATTTATAGCGCTGCACTGACATATGTGTCTAAGTAATGGTGTCAAACCTATTCACATGTCTATTCACAAACGAATGTGGATGTTTTAACATCCTTAAATAATATTCGCGGAAATACAACGTACATATTGCTGTTTATAAGCCTGAATTTGTCAAATGTAAAAACATATCCTGGGCTGCAAAGCATGCTGGGAAATTCGTCACGTGGGAGGTGTTACGTTAAACAAAGAATATCTACTGATGAGCAGCAAGTATTGTTTTTTTTTATCGCAACATTTAACGACTACACTGCAGTCTAAACTATGGTCTTAATGCAAAAAGGACGATGAACGGGCTTTACTTGGCGGTAACAAAGCTGACGCTAGCCTAGCTGAACGCGGATATCAAAGATGATTTGACTGCCGAGAGAGAAATCCGTCTGCATACCGTTTCCAATGATCTTACACTAACGCAATCATAACAGTCGTTACGTTACATGTTACACACATCCTAATTGACAGATGATATTGACTTCGTCCAGTAGTGTGGGCGTGTGTTAGTTTTATTTAATAAGCCACAAAGTTGTGGCAGGCAGCTACATTACAACGCATGTGCAAGGAAACGACTTTACTGCGATTCAATGAAGGTATAAACATGAAGACAAGTAACATTGTTGAGTAGATGGTTGGACCTCGCATAGTTTGAGGGATCACGTTACTGGTGTATTTTTAAGGTTTGACAAGGCCTTTATCATACACAATATACATATTTCATAACCAGTGAAGGAATTCAAAGACATTCATCTAAAACTAAATTATTTTGCTCATTTCAATAACAGTTTTCACAAAATAGCCTCTGTCCACCCTCCCTACCTATCTATACTTATGTTTTTCTCAAACCCACTGACTGAATCTACCATAACTTGAAGCACTGTCTTAATTGTTTTAATGATGAACCAGTATCGATTTCAAGCCGAACTGTTTGCTGATGCAACTCTGCCACATCTGATGAAATGACATAACGGCGCATCAACTCCTGTGGTATGATTTGTTTTGCTT
Organism: Micropterus dolomieu; assembly: GCF_021292245.1. Classification (NCBI taxonomy): domain Eukaryota; kingdom Metazoa; phylum Chordata; class Actinopteri; order Centrarchiformes; family Centrarchidae; genus Micropterus; species Micropterus dolomieu. The sequence goes on along the minus strand of NC_060150.1, from coordinate 30,059,404 downwards.
CTTGTTTTGGGAGAATATATGTGAAACTTCCCCATTTTTTGAAATGCCAAATTGGTGACCTGTCACCATCCACATGTACACTGTTAACAAGTTCAGTGACACTAATGATTTGGGGCTTACTAACAAGAAAAAACACGCTGTGAAGACACGTCCACTCTTCAACCACAAGATGGCAGTATTAATCCACACGGAGCTGCTCACACAGGCCTCAGTTCATTTCTAACCCAATTTCTGATCAGACACACTAAGTTAAACTTGTCCTGTGATTTTGTCCTAGTGCCTAAGGAGACTCAGCTAATGCCACTTTATATACATGGCTGGAAAACAGCTTAGCCCGAGGTTGTTAGAGGCTCATGATGTTATCTTCAACATCAAAAAACACTTGTGGGTCAGTTTAGGGCAGCTGGTATAGCCATAATACACACTGTAATAAACTAGATCTGTTTGCGCCCCCATGTCCAATCCCCAGTGTCCAGTAATGAAGCAAATCCTGATCAAATGGCACGTGAAGGTAATGTAATACCTGAAAGTACACAACATGCACAATGCTTGAGTCAAAGCAGTGCACTGGTCCTGTGATGTATGCTGAAGGAAAAAACTGTGTACAACATAACATTTAAAAATAGAAGTCCTGAAGCTGTGAAGTCATTAACAGTGGAATGTTTTACAAACTGTCAGTGCTGTATGTTCATGATTACAGTTTACAGACTTCTACTGAGTAATTAGAAATAGTTCAGAGCTTGTGGGCGAGGTTTGAAAAAAAAAAAAGAAGTCAACTGAGGTGATTCCTCTGAATGATTCATGTGTTGTTGTTTCTTACTAAATATACGAAGACGTTAAAGTAAAGAATGTGTATTTGATTGATCGTTATCAGGAGACTTTAGAATTGTTTATGCCAAGATCTTTACCCCCTTTTTATTTTTCTCTACACCTACAGGATATGTATAATAGGACATGCACAATAATAATAATGCCGGTGGAAGCGAGTGAGAGGGGGTTGTTGTGTACGTAGAGGAACTGCTAGCAAGACTTTATTTCCTAACATTACTCCAACAAAACAAACTCCTCTCTCCATCTCCGACTCATGTTTCCACCGTCTTCCTGCAACACCTTACCTTTCATGAGATTTCAGAGCGAGAATTGTCACTGAGCGAGACTTCTGTTAAAAACAAAGGGTTTTGCCAGGAGTCATTCATAGGGATCCTTTCCATGATGTTGTCAGACACTTGGTATAACAGTCTGAGCCTGTCGCTGGCAAAAATAAGCACTTTTTGTGGCCGTAATTGCACCGAAGGAATACTTTACATCAACTGCAGCCAGTTGACGGCTGCTGGCTGAAGCCATCTACTTGCACGGATTCCAAAACTTTTTGTACCTACTAGTGTTTGACACCAAAATATGTGAAAATACAGAAATTATCCTTTAATGTTTCAATTAGTGCCATCATCAGGTCAAACCTTCAATTTGTCCGACATGATGACCAAATATCTGCAAAACTTTTGACACTTTCTTTAGAATTAGGTGCGTCTGATCTGGTCACACATCTGCTCCTCGCTGCCACACAAACTGTCGCAAACCTCAACCGAGCTGTGGAACTGATATGTAATATGTTTCCCGGCTCGGCTGTTAAAAAGCAGATGATTGGCTTTCTTGCAGGAGGGACGGGATATGTACAGCCGCCCTCTTTGGCATTACAAGCCCTCCCCATTGATAGCAGTTAGCTCAAAGTACCTATATGCCCAAGTCCAGCCTCACAGAACTGCTAACATGGCTGTGGACTCTCAGTCTTGTTGGGGTACAGTGCAGCCCTGGAGAAAGCCACTAAGTTGTGGCATTGATCATGAGTGTGAGGTCCAAAACCGACAGTGTATATAGTATATTTTTATTGATATGAGTTGCACTCTTCCACCTCATACAATCACACAACATCCCCCTGCTGTGAAAGACCATGAAAATACAGAAGGACAGCTAAGACATAATTATGATAATGTTTGGGAGACACATTTATTTGGAGTGGTAGTTTGCTCCGAGGGCAAAAATAAACCTTGTTTTGGTGTAAGGAGGATGTCTTTCGTTGAGAGATTTTCCACACAATGCCACTCTGATTTAGTTATTGTTCACTGTTCACTGAGCTACAGTGCTATTTTTAAATCCCAGTTAGTAAACCAACACGCTCTCAGGCTGACATTCATTTCATATCTCAGCTTTTCTTATTTTCAGGACACTCATGAAACAGTATCTTCTAACCCAAAGTAAACTCTTTCCAGCTTCAACGTACACATAACATGTGGTTTAATTTCCACTCAGGTCCTGCCATCACGAGTGAGTGTGCATGCTAGCTGACGCTGTGAGGATGTCACACATTAGGCAGGACACCAACTTGTCTCGCTGAAGTGCTCCTTCTCCTCTAGCTGTGTGGTAATTGCTCCACAAATCTCAATGACTGCCGGAGGAAGTGGAGAGACAGTGGGCCTCACCGCCGCGCACCATTTGGGAGTGGGTTGCCATGGCCACAGACGCACTTAAACTTGCTGAGAATGAGATTAGTCTTAATTAATGCTAATGATCAGCCAAGCATGCATGCATTTCACATAACTGCACACATACTCAAGCGTTTATCCTCCTTAACAGTATATCAATACTCCTCCCACACAGTTATGAGAAAATATAGTTTTAAGGAAGAAAGGCAAAGATCTTCATTTATATCTGTGGCTAATAATCGTTACACATTACCCTCGTTTTTATTTACCATGACACGCCTGTTCAGTCCTGTGTAGGAAACCACAATCAAAGGTTTTTTTTTCTAGTTTCACAAGTTCCCATGGACTTGAACCCACACACTGTGCGCTACGGTCTTTAAATAGCTGTTGATTGGAGCCGTTGCTCTCAAATAGCTGCGTTCCTGTGGAGCCTCAGTGGGTGGTAGATGCTATTCTCCATGCTGCCTCTGCCAGCCTCTTTATTGACGGTCGGTGCCCCGGCAGCACCCACTTACAGGAAAGCTGGAGGCTTATTTCTCCACCTTTATGCAATCTGATGAAATAAAAGCTGGCTAAGTTTTGGACTATTTTGAAACTCTTCCAGGTGAAGATTGTTAATAGCCAGAAACTCTGCAAATGCTGAATGAGAATATTGTGTCAAGGCATGTTGTGTGCAGTGAAAATTTCGTGGGATTTTAACCGATGGTGCGAAACATTAATTTGTTGTGGCCGGTAAACTCTCCCTCCTTCTCTCTTCATCTCTCCCTCTTAGTGGGTGGTGGACGTCTCTCCATCCATCTAAGCACAATAACACAATTTGAACCTGCATCCCACACTTTGTAAAGGACAGGCCCCCCCTCCCACTCTATCATCAAATGCCAGCCACCCTCGCAGCCTCCTTGCTCTGGCTTCCACGCTGCTTCTGTCTACCTCTGAAATCACTTTGGCCAGATCTCGCAGATGGACAAAATGTCATGCTATTCGTCTCTCACCTGCCCCTTCTTGTCTTTTTTTTCTTTCTTTCTTCACCTTCTCAAATTAATGTCAGTTCAAGTCACACAGTGCTGTTAGTCAAAAGTGGGTCAAAACAACAGAAGAAGAGCTAAGTTGCATTATTGACCACAATACTAAGGTACAAATTAAATACATATTTGGTCAAAATTGAGTCAAGAGGATGATGCCGGCTGCACACTTATGGGAGGATAATTGGGCCAATTTTGGTTCTGGGACACTGTAGCCCTGCATCTCACAAATTTTTATAAGGATGGACTATTTCTTAAGTAGGCCTATCTAACACATTTTCACAGTTTGTCAAATATTGACGCTGCGAGGGTGACCAGGTGAGAATAAGTGAAAGAGGAGGTAGGGGAGGGAGTGGCCTCCAAGGCATTACCTTCAGTGTCAACAAACAGTAAAATCATTTTTTGTTTATGAAGTGGATGTCTGTCAAAAAGCTTGTCACTTTGCTTGTATATAACAGTGTGTAAATCGTGATCTGTTGCATACAATTTATTAATTTTAATTTTAAATATGTTACGTAAGTCACGTATGTTATGTAACTATGTCATTTTAAATAAGTGAATGCTGGTGAATGTTGGTTTTACCCCGGTCTCCAGGGTGAAAGTCTTGTGTTTGTTTGACCCATCCATCTGTTTTCTCGTAGTGTAAAGGTTTGTTTATTCATTATGGCAGATGTTGATCTGCTGCACTTGCTGGCTTTTTTAACACTATGAAAGTCCTTTAACAAAATATACACACAGAAATGAATCTGGGCCAGCAGTAGTGCTGTGACTCCTGTGCTTTTTGAGAGCACGTCGGCTGACTACTTCTTATAAAACACAGTTTGGAGATGAAGAACCCAACATGAATCTCACTGACACTGGAGCATGTTCCTATTCTTATCCAATGTTGTCTTTTTAATGAGATGGAAAAGAGAGCTGCTTTGCCTAATGTTATGTGCTGATCCATCTTTATCAAGCACGACATCGAGAGCCATGTCCGCATCCTCCACAACTGAACTACTGCCAATAAAACCAATCAGAGCATGGAGAGTCCCCCCTCCGGCGACTGCGAAATGGTGGGAGGAGGAGAGAAGACATGAGGAAGAAAGAGAGATACACAGAAAGAGCAGAATCACATAGAGAAGCATCGAGGGGGAGGAGGAGGAATAAAAAGTCTTTAAGTCACACTCCATGATGCCTCTCAAGGACACAAGGAGAATTCCTACGAGACAGCGATTGTTTGGAGAAACTTCTTACTTGAACATTTTTCTCTTTACTACCCACCTCACATAAATGCAGCTCAGCAAATCACAATGAAGTGCGATAAGTCAAACACTAACTGGGGGAAAAGGGCTGTTGAATATGTTAAAATAAACACCAGTGTGTGATATATTGTGTTTTGCTGGGAGAGGGTTCAATTTTAGGAAGTTTAAAGGTTCACCGGGGAGCCTTTGTAGATTCTAATGTCTTCACATTTTAAATTCAAGGCAACTTTATTCTAATCTGTATGGACTTTAAGGGCTGATAAAGTCTTTATACAATAAACAAATTGCAAAATCGAGACAACTGCACCCCCTAACACCCTCCATTTTGGCAAATTGGTGCCATAAAAAGTATGCTGAATAAGATGCTTGTATGTACTTACAACTATCACTGAATTATGTTGACACCGAGGAAGACTTAAAAACGTGAAAATACTGTTCTAGAAATGTAAGGAGCGTCTTTATCCTGTGATTTCTAAGCAGAGTTATATATTTATTCACAATGGACATCGGAGATAACAGCATCCGTGGAAATCAGTTACACTGAATGCGTTCAGATTCTACTGGGTTCAGGAGTGAGATTTATTAAGCAAAGTGTGGTAATCAGGCACTAAAGTTTTATTTTAAAGTATCTAACTGTTGTAACTGTTTCCATGAGCTGTGGGGTCATGGCTACTGCTGCTTATTTTGGTGGTCGATGGTTTTCCTATTAACATTAAATGCCTTCCAATAACATATACAGACTGTAGTATACATCATCATTTTATAGATCTCAGGCCAAAATAATGGTAAAATAATGGTTTATTTGGGATCCCTGAACATTGAACTGTGTTTCTGAAAGTTTGGATTCCTGAGAGAACATCTCGGGTTACGTATGTAACCCTTGTTCCCTGAGAAGGGTCACCGACGCAGTGTCTCGTTCCCCTTCTCGGGGAACAAGGGTTACATACATAACCCGAGACGTTCCCCTTCGAGGGAACTCGAACTGCGTCGGTGACGACACAATGGGAACGAGATACCCACTTAAGCCACGCCGAAACCCCGCCTGCCCCAGCGTGCAAAAACCTGAGGCACGACTAAGAGGAGAGTGCACGGGTGCCGGGTGCAGAAGGAAGGTCCAGACTGTAAAACCGGAGGGTGGGGGGTGGCCCAGCCAGCCGCGTCACACAAATCCTGGAGCGACGCCCCTGCGAGGAGGGCCCTAAAAGCCACCATGCCTCGAGTAGAGTGCGCCTTTACGGCCATAGGTGAAGGCAAACCGCACACCTGATAGGCCAGGGAAATAGTCTGAACGATCCAGTTGCTGATCGTGTGTTTAGAAGCAGGGAGCTCAGCCTTGGGGGACCCGAAACACACCAGCAACTGGTCTGCTTTCCTCCTCCGGGAAGACCTCAGATTGTAAATACTCAGCGCTCTGACAGGGCAGAGCAGATGAAGTCTCCCGTCCTCGGCCATCACATGAGTTGGGGTATGAAACGCTTGCAGCACCATGGACCCTGCCAAACTGGACGGAACCTTAGGGACATAGCCTGGACAAGGGTGCAGGATGGCCCTGACCCTCCCTGGGGCAAACTCCAGGCATCGGGGAGAAACCGAAAGTGCCTGTAGATCCCCCACCCTCCTCAGAGAGGTGATAGCGAGGAGAAAGGCCATCTTAAGGGTCAGGTGCTTGGCCTCAGCCGACTCCAGGGGTTCGAAGGGGGCCTCAGCCAGTGCTTCAAGAACCACTGCCAGGCCCCAGGTGGGAACCCTGGAACGAGTCACGGGTCTCATCCTCCGGGTTCCACGGAGGAAGCGCACGACCAGTGGAAGTCTCCCCAAGGGCCCATCACTCAGAGGGGCGTGGAATGCTGCAATGGCAGCCACATATACTTTGAGTGTGGACGGGGAGAGGCCCGAGAAACTCCAGTATCATAATTACCGAGCAGGTAACTGGGTCCACCGCCCGTTCTCTACACCAGGTGGCGAACACATTCCACTTCAGGCCGTACATCCTTCTCGTGGATGGGGCTCTAGAGTTGAGTAGTGTCTCGACCGCTCCTGCCGTTAGGCCCGCCTCCAGGAACTGTGCCCCCTCAGGGGCCAGACCCACAGCTGCCACAGGGCGGGGTGCGGGTGAAAGATCCGGCCCTCCACCTGGGACAGCAGGTCTCTCCTCAGAGGGACCTGGCAGGGTGGGCCCTCCAGGAGCGATATTAAATACGAAAACCACACTCGTGCCGGCCAAAACGGGGCTACTAGTAGTAGGCTGACGCCGTCCTGATGGACCCGCTCCAGAACCTCCGGGAGCAGAGCGACTGGGGGAAAGGCATACAGACGCAGCCTCAGCCACGTCTGCACCATGGCATCCAGCCCTAGCGGGGCTGGGGGCGAGAGGGAGAACCATAGGGGAAAGTGCGTAGTCTCTCAAGACGCAAACAAGTCCACGTCTATGGAGCCAAACCTTTCGCATAATAACTCCACCACCTCGGGGTGGAGTCTCCATTCCCCGGGCCTAAGCCCCTGTCTCGACAGCAGGTCTGCTCCCCGATTCTGGGCCCCAGGGACATACATCGCTCTGAGGGACGGCAGTCTCTGCTGGGACCACAGGAGGATCTGATGTGCCAGTTTGCATAACAGGCACGAGCGCAGACCTCCCTGGTGATTCAAATAGGCCACCACTGCCTTATTGTCGCTTCTGACAAGGACGTGGCAACCGCGGAGAGCGGGCAGAAAACTCCTCAGAGCTCTGAATACCGCCAACATTTCCAGGCAATTTATGTGCCAGGAGAAATGATGCTCCTGCCAGGAGCCTCTCGCAAAGCGGCCGTCCATGACCGCACCCCATCCCGTGAGTGAGGCGTCTGTCGAAATAATTGTTCAGCGACAGATCGCTCCCAACACGGGCCCTTGGGACAGGAATCAAGGTTTCCTCCATAATGAAAGGGAACGAAGGCACCTGCTCGTATCAGACGGAGCGTATTTCCCCTCGGGGAGAATCCCTTGGATTTTAGCCACCACTGCAGGGCTCTCATGTGCAGTAGTCCAGAAGGTATTATACTGGACGCTGCTGCCAGGAGACCCAACACCCTCTGAAAGTGTTTTACAGTGATGGCGTGACGTCAGCACGCTCGTCTTCGCATTGAGCCGCAGCCCCAAACGCTGAAGGTGGGCGACATCTCAATGCCGAACCGCTAACTCCCGAGACTGGGCCAGGATGAGCCAGTCGTCGATGTAGTTTAATATGCGGATGCCCTGGAACCTCAGCGGGGCCAGAGCTGCATCCATGCATTTGGTGAACGTGCGGGGAGAGAGTGCGCCAAACAGGCCAGTAGGAGAGAGGGGCGCATCCAGGAGAAAAGTCTTCTCCTTCTCCAGGATGCCCGAGAGGTTAAGCCATAGAAGGATCTCCGTAGCCACCAATGCTGCCATGGAGCGGCCGACGGAACGGGCCGTCTCTTTGGTAACACGGAGAGCTAAGTCCATAGCTCTACGGAGCGCGGTCATGTCCTCCTCGGAGGGACCCCCTCCTAGGTCACAGTCTCGAAGAAGATCGGCCTGGTACGCCTGCAAGACGGCCATCGTGTGCAGGCTGGCACCAGCACGACCCGCTGCCATGTAGGCCTTGCCCACCAAATCGGATGTCATCCGACACGGCTTGGTGGGGAGCGCCGGCGTCCGGAGGGATGAAGCGAGGGTGGGAGAAAGGTAGCTCGCAAGTGCTTCCTCTACCCACGGCATCGCTCCGTAGCCGTGATGTCTGATTCCTGTCACGTTGCCGTAGTCCAGCCGGTGGGACGTAGACAGCCGTGCAGAGGAGGGTTTGTTCCAGGAAAAATGGCAAGGGCCGGTGCGGGGGTGGCGCTCGGTGCTGCAGAAACCGCTCATCCAGTTTACTGCCAGCCGGAGGCTGCTGCACCGCCTGTGGCCAGTCAATGTGCAATGTGATTTGGGTTAAAGTAAGTACGTTATGTAAGTCATGTGATGTAAATCTCGTTCATGTGACGGAAGTCAATAACTCTACTTAACTTAAAACTCAAAATACCTCAACATATGCTTGGTTTCACATGGAACTCAAATGCTGGTCTCCTTTGTGAAAGTGCTGGGTTTGACCCATCCTCCTCCTTACACGGACTTTCTCGCTCTTAATAATAACTTTTACCATCATATGGCCACTAGAGGTCGCCACCCCAATAAACATAAATATGAGTCATAATAACATGCTTGTACAAACAACCTATATGGTCGTTTTTCTGGTTACACAGGCTGCTTGTGCCAGCTGGATGGAATGGCCCTCCAGGTACAGGTCTGGTCTGACCTGGCAGTAGAAGAACCATTCATTTTCAGCTCAAACAGCTCGTTTTGTCAGAATTATCTATCTAGTCTTCTTTTGTGCAGTAAGAAGGGAAGCCTTGTGCTTTCTTCTTAAAAAAATGAAACAAATCAATTACCCAATTTAACAGTGTAAATAACTCCAAATGCTAAACATAGTTTTTGTGTATTTACTTTCTTGCATTAGCTCACCCCATGTCCTGTGCATGTGTTAGGAACTTTGGAAGAGAAATACAGGGTAGTTCCAGTCTTTTTTGCTGTATTTCAAAATGTTCACCTTCATTCACAAATTCATTTTTGAGAAAATAACTATTTAAGGACAAAGTATAAATACGGTTTTGAAAAAAGCTTCCAGAGACTCATTGCAGCTAAACCACTGAAACCATACAAAGTCAAACCACTTTGAAACTGCATTGTGTATGAATTGTGCAATATGAATACATTTTCCTTGCCTTTTCTGGAAAAGCAAACAAATATGGATGACTCGGAGCAGGCCAAAGTTTGTCATTCAATGTAATTCAACTTAAGTTGAATGGATATAGTATTGTTAATGCGCCGCATTTTACTCTCACACAGCCAACTCGACACCTACACAACTGTCTTGATGGTGGTCGGTCTTGACCACTAACATGTGTCTAGTTATGTTCTTATGTATGTGTCTTTCTTTAACTGGGCCCATCAGGAGGATGTTGGCAGCTCTGATGAACAGCTCAGCTGTGAGTATATGGACCCTTCACTGATTATATAGTGACTGCCACTGATATTAGCATCAGCTCCTTTAATAAAAAGTGCCATTTAATATACATGCCAAGAGAGAAAGTGCTAAAGTGAGCAGCACTTTCCTTAATTTCATTGATTGTGTTTAATATGTGTGAATATTAACTCAGAGACAGAGGTGGTGGAGGTGAATGCAAAACTGGGAACTGCATGAGTCATCAGTCTGCTTCTGTGCCACATCCTGCATGAAGATGACTTCTGATGTGATGTGACAGAGGCTTCGCCATCATGCAGTACTTAACGTTGACTTAATCAAGGATCAAGGATCATGGTCATCTATTTATCATTATACAGCACAAGGTTGTACAACCAAATGAAAGTTTGTAGTCATGCTACACACATAGAACACAATTTATATTAGAGCAGGGTAATATATAAAATAGGGGTGTGACGAAATATCATGCCACGAGATCTCACGTTATTAAAACGTTTGTGTCTTGTGATATCAGTACAAGTGTAAGGGTGTAGCATAAAAGATGTTAGCGTATTGTGGCGATCGGTGCACGCGCGTGCGTCAGCGCAGGAAACATCTATTGCGGCGTTTCAAACCAAACTCACGGGTGAAAGAGGCCAGTAGTGCAGGTAGTACAGCCAATTAGCTTGGCAGCAGCACCAGCCGGACTATGGGAGGTAATTCCGGTGTTGTCGGAGAATCATACAGAGAAGCATCGAGGGAAGGTCTAGTAGACGCACAAGGTGTCACTGTGTTTTATTTTCTTTGGCCAACGTTTGTATTGAAACCCAAAATGAGTTTTTTGTTGGCTTGCTGGGATCCAGAAGAGGAGGTTTTTGTTGAGATAAGTATATCTTGTGGAGATTTGAAGTGAGATAAGGATTCACTCACTGGTGGTAGAACTGTGGGTTTTATATTGAGCACTGTGTAATACACTGTAGTGAACTTTGTGTTTCTTGTCATCTGTAGGCGCCTTTGAAATACCTGGCTGTTAATTAAGATGGAATGATTGATCATGATTGCACCAAAAGACATTGGTTCTTTGTGCATGCAAAATTATGTAAATATACTGAACATTGAATGACATTATTTACATTAAATGATGCCTAAATGAGCTGAATGTTGTTCCTTCTTTTAGCGCATACATTTCAAAAGGGGCAGATAAAATTTCTGAGTGGCAGACAAAAACAGTACTTGCATGCTACTGTGGCAGGCTATGAAAAAAGTTCAGTTCAGATCCTGTAAGCAACATTTCAAAATGCACCTGCATTGTTTTGCGTTTTGTGACTGAGTCGAAAAAGACACATTTTCCAGTCATATATTTTGTCACTGACAATTTCTTAAAAACAGTGTTAAAATATCATCTTGTACTCCTGAGCTAAGTGTATCTTCACACACCTAACATAAAATAAAACAATATAAACAGTTACACATACACGTATACAACAAAGAAATAACTCCGCAGTGCTGTACGTTGGTTTATTATACGAAGTTCTTCTGCAGTGGAAAAGGTGAGTGTGATGTACTGGTGTATGGGTAAAATCCTCCATTTAATCTTACAGTTGTGCTTGACAGAATTACTTGTTGGAGATAAGGACATAAAACACATAATTCACAGCAGTCTATATAACTTCACACAAAGTCAGCACAGATGTTTGCAAGCTAGCTCCTAACATCTGTACAGTTGATTTAATGGCTGTGCAAGCCAAATGAAGTCTCCCCGGGGAGTCTTCCTGTAAACAAGGCTATGTTTACATTCATTCCCACCAAAGACACAAACGTGACGTAAAAACATTGCTGCATATCATATATCCACAGGGTACTGTTAACGCGGACTACAAAAACACACCGTCAATTTAACAAGAATAATGCATGTAAAATCTTTGTGTTCAGTCTGAATACATCTTTATGGCTTGTAAATGTACAAATGTAAAATGAGATTAAATGAAAAATTAAATTACACACAAGGTGCTAACATTTTCATCTTTTCATCAGAACCCAACAAACACACTCTTTCCTCTAAATGTCCTATGATGTTGTTTCTGATTCTGGTTTAAATTTGTGAACATGAGCAGGGTGAAAATGTGTCACTTGCCATAACTTGGTGTATGCAAGTCTGAATTTAATCATGTAATACACTTGAGTGGTTATAATAAACAGCAGGACATGCTTTCCTTTAGTCTTCAAACAAGGTGTAAGAACTGGTGTGATCTGAATGGCTGTTACCAAAATGTCATCCAGTAGCCAGGTTGAATTATTGTTCAAAATCTGACAGCCAATTGCTGTGAAAAGTTCAGTTGAGGCAAGCTTCTCGGTTGACAGGCTTGACATCAACTGCTGTTTCCCCCAGTCTCTCAGCTCTGTAGGGAATTAATGAACTTCCTGTGAATTGTTGATCGTGTCTCTAACAGTGCAAATGCACAGCTAGGGTTTAATGATTTGTCACTCCTGTTTAATCAATGCTGCTTCTGCACCCTTGTGCCATACAGAGTTGTTGCATTGCCCTGTGTGTCTCCAGCATGTTGTGATCTCTCTTTCTTTGTTCTGTTTTCTCTTTTCTCCTCACAGGTGTGGTTTCTGTGTTTGTCCCCCTTTGGCTAGCGGTGGGTGGTGAGCTGTTATTCTTATCACATTCTTGCTCTGAAGTCTCCCCAAAACCCACCATCTCTCCAGGCCCTATATCATCCTTACACAATTTTACACCGGCCCACACTGTGAGGAGCTGAGCTGGGTCACTTCTTTAATTTTTCCTGTTTCTGGCTTCTGTCAGTCCATAACTTCTACTGTAAAAAGTCAGAATACTTATTCTTAAAGCTGCATTGACCCTTACTTTGAACAAACAACTCTGAGAACACATCCCAGTCCTGCTCCCCTTACTAAGCCTGTCAAGCTCTCTGTTTCCGCACATCACATACACAATTTAGAAATATAAAGGCAGCAGATTTACCACTCAAAGCTCCTTAATTTAATACAGAAGTAAGCAAAAGCAGGCTTCTCATTTCCACCTGACGACCGGGGAGTTTTTGCCATGAAGGGTGGACATTAATTGAATAAAACTACTTTGTTACAATTTACTATTTTGTGTATCATTGTTTTTTTAAGATTGTTTTTAAAAAACATAAGGGGCCTTATTTTATCTAGGCGCAAGTGCATTTAGGTCGTGTCCGCATCCTATTTTGCTAGTTTAACAGTGGAAAAAATGGTCGGTGAACCAGTTGTTTTCTCCCATTCCCTTTAAAAGCCAAGTGTTGTCATGCCCAGCTGCAGCAGTTAAGGTCATGTTGTGTTTTTTGTATTTTCTCCTCTGTTTTGTTTCCGTTACTCATCTTGTGCTTCATTCTAGGTCTCCTCTGATCCCTGGTCAGAGGCCTGCCTCCAAATGTGTGATTATCTGCCCCGCCCTAATATGTTCCACCTTTGCTTCATTGTCTCCCCTGTCTCTGTGTATAAATACCCAGTTAGCCTTTGTGTAGTTGCCAGATCGTCTTGTTTATGTAACAGAGATCCAGACACTTTTGGTATACCTCTGACTGTATCTCGACTTTGTACATTAAACCAGCCTTGTTCAGGTCAGCTGAGTTGTTCCTCGTGAGTCCATACCTCAAGTGCGTGCCTGATAAGTGCGCCTTCACCTGGCGCATTACTGTTCAAATTGCGGATGAATAGAACATTATAAAAAACATGAAAAAAGTGTGATGCACTACTCGCAGCACAGAGAGAGAGAGAGCTCATGTGGACAAGCGAGAATGAGTGAGCATGCGAGTATGACTGAAGTGTCCACGTGTTATAAAAACTCGCTTTGATCATGAAGTCTTTTGTTACTCTACAGTTGTGTGGTGTATCAGTGAAGTGTATGAACTACACTGCAGACTGGAGTTTGTTAACAGTGACAGAGAGATATGCTCCTCTCCTCTATGAAACATTTGTATCCTCACTCCACCTTTAGGGTCAATCATATCATCCTACAGAGACACGTTGTCCCTGAAGTCTGGATAACACACACGTTACGTTTACACAGATTCAATGCAACATCACAGATGAGTCTCCCTGAGTCCAGGGTTACATGCAATATGTTTTGAATTCCCATTACAACTGCATTATTATAAACTATGATAAACTGGTCATGAGTCACATCTCCGTCTTCCAGCTGATTTCTTTATTGTGTGTTGTATTGACGTATGAGTGTCTTAATGATTTACTTTAATGATTAGAGAGGCTGCTGCCAGTGCATCATGACCAATCCTGTCAACGTGTCTCGAGATTTAAATAATCAATGAAGTTACGTTGCTGTGCTTCATGTGTAAATGCGCAGTGTCTCTTAATGGGGATCATCTTACTATCTGAATAATGCACCCTTTAAATAGCAGAGAAACGCTGCACCATTGACTTTAGACCAGGTTTTAGTTGGTCTGTGGCGCCGTGGCTTTCTGCTGCCTAAAGAGTAGTACTATGTGCCAACAATGCACCTGACCATACCTCATTTTAAGACCAACACTTCCATGGGCGCACAGATTTGCAGAAGTACATTTGCTACTTCCACAACGTGGGTGCTGGGAGTGGAAATGACAACTGCATCAACTGGAAACTAACAATGACACTTGCGTCGTGCTTGCCGTAGTTCTGCGCCGGGTGCAAGATAGGGCTCAAGAGGGATCAACATTAACCATGGACCAGTGGTTGACCACTAAATTCTACAGTGTGGCCACTAAAATCACAGCATTGGTGGCCCAAATAAACAATTAAATGACTTGTACTAGCCACCAAATTCTCTGGCTTTGGCTAACCTTTATTGTGTAATTTAAACTGGAAATATTGGAAGTCTTACTATACCAGTTACTGTGAAAATATTGGCTTTAATTGCTTGAGCAGTTCTGCTGTCATCTCTGGACTTGTTGGAAGGAAAGTGCTGGACAGACACTGCTGCCTGGAGTTTGCATGGCGCCCAAGTTTGTCCTGCAGGGCACAAACACAGCTCCAACTCCATGTCCACCGCAAAGGTTTGCGTGGATCCCTTCACCACAAACTTCTTTTCCCCAATATACACAAAACATAAGTAATACAAGCTGCAATATATTTGCTTTTAAAGTGGCGTGCATGCATATATTCCTCTGTGAAAAACCTGTAGCATGCCAACTAATAACAGCTGTTAAGATCCATTAAATACTGAATTTAGAAGTTGCGATGATTTCCAGCGTCTCATAAAAGGTCTCCAGCCTTGGTGTCAGGAGGTTGAAGAGCTGATGAGGATTGAAGGCCTTCGTCCTCTGCTGTATCTTGTCCTTGATGACACGTTGCTGTTATTTCCTCTGGTGAGAAGACAGCCTCTATAACTGAGTGGCCAATGCTCCCTCCAGTTGTACAGCCATTCATAGTACTTCAGGTATTTTTGTACCTGCAATTGATCAAAAAAAGAAACACATGCACAAATAGAAAATACATAAATATGTAATGGCATAGCGAAAAAAAAACAAACTGTGAAAGTATTACTTTATTACACTGGATTAACAAATGCATCAGCATGTGATCAGAAATTTCTGTCCTATGGTTAAACATAAGACAACTTACTTCTCCACTGACTGCAACTGGATTTTAACTAATCAACTTTGGCTACCTCTTTGCATTACATCATTTTTTGAGCATTGTGAACACAGGTGGTCTGTCTCTGTGGTCCACACCACTCTCCTTGCTCCACAGCCACCTCCAAACTGCTTGTAGCAGACGGAAGGAGCACAGGAGAAGTGTGGCATCAGGAAACTGGCGCCCCAGAGCTCCCCTCTCTGCCCTACAGACATCCATAACAATGATCTGCGCTCCAGCTGCAGTTCTCCCCATCCACATTGCCTGAGGAATCTATGAACAGCACAGCTCCCCACTGTGCTACATTTGGTGCACTTTCATCAAGGGAGAACCCACAACAAGAGGTGCTCCCTGGGAAAGACATTCCCATTAGGGCACAGCTGTCCCTACACTGCTATAGTAGCTCTCCACTTTATTTTGTAGCGCTGCCTAAATGGCTGGACCAATTTGAGCGCCATATTCCTCCCTACACACCTTGTGTAACAGTACGGGAAAAGACATTTCTATTGACTTACTATATTATACTATTTTGTTGCTTTGTTAAAAAAATAATCCATGTCCATGTTTCCCAATGTGATGCCCACCTTCACACAGTGGGCAGGTTGGGGTTAATCTTCCTGTTGGTTGATGGACAAATCGCAAACCTCAAGAGCAGATGTGGGAGTGTAAAATATGTCAGGCTGTAAAAAATATGTATGAGAAGGACGAATTAACATTAGACCATTATATATTGTTTGCTAGTATATTCTTCTAACTTAAAACTGTGGCAAATCAATATTGACAGGTCAATTACCTCAGCTCCCTTTCCATGGGAACGTAGCCGTCAAGGGATGAGTCATAAGGAAGTGGTGGTCTAAACTGCCGGGGAGCAAGCAGACTTGTTCCCCTTGTAAAATGTATATTTTAAAGGCTATTTTTTACAGTTTTGTTTTTCTCTGTAATGTAGTACAATGTTAATAATGTTACTTACAACATTCTTTCTCAGCCCTGGAAGTTAAAAAATACAAAATAAATATACACTGCTCAAACAAAATAAAGGGAACACTTAAACAACACAATGTGTCTCCAAGTCAGTCACACTCCTGTGAAATCAAATTGTCCACTTAGGAAGTTGGAAATTATAGGCAATTAGCAAGACACCCCCAATAAAGGAGTGGTTCTGCAGGTGGTGACCACAGACCACTTCTCAGTTCCATTGCTTCCTGGCTGATGTTTTGGTCACTTTTGAATGCTGGCGGTGCTTTCACTCTAGTGATAGCATGAGTAGCGGAAGCTACTTGCTAATTGCCTATAATTTCCAGGTGTTGTCTATTCCATTTGCACAACAGCATGTGAAATTGATTGTCAATCAGTGTTGCTTCCTAAGTGGACAATTTGATTTCACAGGAGTGTGACTGACTTGGAGACACATTGTGTTGTTTAAGTGTTCCCTTTATTTTGTTTGAGCAGTGTATATTTATTTTGTATTTTTTAACTTCCAGGGCTGAGAAAGAATTTTGTAAGTAACATTATTAACATTGTACTACATTACAGAGAAAAACAAAACTGTGGCAAGAAGGTTTGCTGTGTCTGTCAGCGTAGTGTCCAGAGCATGGAGGCGCTACCAGGAGACAGGTCAGTACATCAGGAGACGTGGAGGAGGCCGTAGGAGGGCAACAACCCAGCAGCAGGACCGCTACCTCCGCCTTTGTGCAAGGAGGAGCAGGAGGAGCACTGCCAGAGCCCTGCAAAATGACCTCCAGCAGGCCACAAATGTGCATGTGTCTGCTCAAACGGTCAGAAACAGACTCCATGAGGGTGGTATGAGGGACCGACGTCCACAGGTGGGGGTTGTGCTTACAGCCCAACACCGTGCAGGACGTTTGGCATTTGCCAGAGAACACCAAGATTGGCAGATTCCACTGGCGCCCTGTGCTCTTCACAGATGAAAGCAGGTTCACACTGAGCACATGTGACAGACATGACAGAGTCTGGAGACGCCGTGGAGAACGTTCTGCTGCCTGCAACATCCTCCAGCGGTGGGTCAGTAATGGTGTGGGGTGGCATTTCTTTGGGGGGCCGCACAGCCCTCCATGTGCTCGCCAGAGACCCCTTGTGAGACCATATGCGGGTGCGGTTGGCCCTGGGTTCCTCCTAATGCAACACAATGCTAGACCTCATGTGGCTGGAGTGTGTCAGCAGTTCGTGCAAGAGGAAGGCATTGATGCTATGATTGATGCCCGCCCGTTCCCCAGACCTGAATCCAATTGAGCACATCTGGGACATCATGTCTCGCTCCATCCACCAACGCCACGTTGCACCACACACTGTCCAGGAGTTGGCGGATGCTTTAGTCCAGGTCTGTGAGGAGATCCCTCAGGAGACCATCCGCCACCTCATCAGGAGCACGCCCAGGCGTTGTAGGGAGGTCATACAGGCACGTGGAGGCCACACACACATACACACACACACACACTACTCATTTTGACTTGTTTTAAGGACATTACATCAAAATTGGATCAGCCTGTAGTGTGGTTTTCCACTTTGATTTTGAGTGTGACTCCAAATCCAGATGGATGGATAAATTTGATTTCCATTGATAATTTGTGTGATTTTGTTGTCAGCACATTCAACTATGTAAAAGGAGTATTTAATGAGATTATTTCATTCATTCAGATCTAGGATGTGTTATTTTAGTGTTCCCTTTATTATCAAATAATGAAACAGCATTGTTTGTGTATTACAGTGTAGAGCCCGCCATAGTTTCACAGTATTATAAATAAAAAATGTAATTAAAACATTCTGTTCTAATATAACCACTGGATGGTTTGGATGCTTTAGATACTTTAGATGGTCAAGCAAGTGGTTTGTTTTATGCATTATTGTACATAATCAAACTTGTACAAGAGGATTTGAGGATGGGGAATAACTGATGAGTTTGGCTGTAGTGTAAGCTTCCTCAAACTAAGTACAGAGCAGGACAGATCACTATTGTTAAACTCTGATACAGTAGCATCTTGGCTCCCACAAGGTGGATGTTCTAGTCCTGAACAGGTATTTGTTTAGCTGAAGCAGTAACCCCACTAAATAATATAACCTAATGACATGATGCGCCTTGCCTTTGGAAATAACAAATATAGGCTCCTGTAGTTTGAAGCTAGTTAGCTGGAAATGCTAATGTTTACAGCAGGGGTCGGCAAATAAGTCTGGCATCAGGCCAGATTTATCTCACCTTATCTCACCTTTCCCGCCCTGTTTTCGTTAGAGTTGTGTCAATCAAGCGAGAGACTCTTGAATGTCCTTCAGAACTTTTCAAAGTAAAATCTCTCAATTAAACACGACAAAGCACTGCTGCAAAAATTTTCTCATGCCTTTATTTTGTAGACACAATCACATAAGAGGAAGTGGTTATGTGAGTAACTTTTGCTCTCATGACTGAGATCTGTTTCAGTGCCAGCGGCTATAATTATTATTTTTTGCTGCTATCAAAGTAATCTGGCCACGAACCAGATATTATTGCTGGCGGGCCAGCTTTGGCTGACTTTTTTACAGCATATGTATGAGCAAGCAAAAAAACACTTTAGCTTGTGTATTTTTTATTTTGGTAAGGCTAATAACTGTTTTTGATGGCGGGGTTCAGCAGTCAACACAGTACTGTTTAGGGTCACTGACATACTGTATATATGACAAGGCAGTCATCCATTATGTTACATCAACAAACCAGTTTTTTCATAGCTGATTTGCTTGTCAACAGGAGCCTTTTGCTTTAGCGTCACTCATCTTTGTGTTCAACATGTTTAACAACACCTCTCAATGTCTATTAAGGGAATAAATTGCCATTTCTAATGACGTGACAATAAACTCCGGGCTGAGGAGGAGAGACGTGCGTAGCGGAAGGGAGGGGGTATAGACCCATTACTGTACACTTTAGTGATTCACTTCCGCTGTTGCCCTGGCCTTTATGCAAATGTGTAATTAACTCATCAAAGACGTCAATAACATTTTGAGTCAGAGCATCAGTACATCTAATCTGGCTGAGCTGAAAAAATAGGTCTCAATGAAAAGGGGAAAGGGATGAGCCAGCACGCTGGAAATGCCAGCATGTTTCTGTATCTGCGGGGGTGAAAATTTTAACTACAGGGCTCATTTGATTATTGCAGTTCCTTGAGCACAAGTCTTAGTCACAAATCAATCACCTTCAGCATAGGCAGGCATTACACCGGTGGGGTAGTGTATTAGTAATAATCCTGCTTCAATTAGTTTGATATTAACAATTCAAATGGCAACTGTAGAATTTGCAGCATTAGCCACAGTAGTAGAAGTAGGTGTTGCAGTACTGTAGTAATTATTAGAAGTACTGATATTAGTAGTTTTAGTGTGAGCAGTAAAGGTTGGTTTAGTATGAACAATAGAAGTTAGTTTAGTAGGAGTAGTCAGGTGGGCCAGGGGTTAGTTGCTGAAAAAGATGCTTCAAGGTTATGTAATAATGCAGGTTTTACCTTAAAAGCTACTTTTTTGGTTTATAAGCATTAGTTGTGTAAACAGCATCACTAACCTCATTTGCAATTAATCAATTTACCTCAAACTAATGTTGAACCTGCAGCCTCCTGAGGGCCCCAGGCTCAAGCGTAAGAGTGCATAATGCAGAAAAAAAACACAAACAAAAAAAAACATACCATTTGATTATTACTACATTTATTTGCAAGTATCATTTTACCACTGTGCTTTATATTGTAAAGTATTTTAAATAGTGTTGGTAGTTTAATCTATATTAATGCATCTTATTTCAGATCATGTTTTATGTAAAACATTTAAATGAAAAAATAAATAACCACCAACTAACTAAATATCTATAGTTGTCAATGAATAGAAATATTTGAGTAAGCTACAAGCACCTCGATCTTGAAGTTAAAGGTACCTTGTGAGGTGTTATATATATCCTGTTTTATATTTCCGACTTCTGTAACATATTGATGTTGATGATATTTTTATGATGTGGGGACAGAGTGGACTCAAACGCAACACTTGGGATTAACAGGCTTTACTGAAGGGGGAAAAGGGGTTGAGGGAGTGGCGGACACCGGGGAAGGGGGAGGGGGGGGGGTAGATTGTAATTGTCATGTCACCACATAATTTTGAAAAGCCATCCATTTTACTCATCCTCCAAAGAGAGACACATGGCATGAGAGGTAAGCACATTTTAGCTCCAAAAACTGTTTTTCAAAGTAAAATTTCTATGATTAAGGTTTTTTGATTAGTGTCTGAACAATTAGCAACATTTGAAAACATTTCACACATGTTTCAGTGCTTTAGCAGGCTACACAATGAGTCTATAGAGTTAGCATGATGTTAGCTCTCAACTGCTGGATCATGCTAGTTTTTCAAATTTGTGGGTCTGGGGTGATTTGTGCCAAAGGGCCTGGGTCAAGTTGTGCCAGTGGCACAACTCACCCCCACTTATGATTTTCAACATATTACATTGTTACATACACGTAAGAAGTCTGGATGGAAAGCCCATCTTTACATTTAAAGAGAATGATGAGTCATCCCTAGAGGTGATGTGCTCAAGAGATTACCCACACCCCAAAAACTTGGTACAGCCAGAAGGGAGCAGAAGTTTATATTCTCCTGCAGCATTGACAAGTGGGATGTTAAGTAGTAGGCCAGATCCAGAGCACCTAGACCTACATACTCACAGGGGATAATCTGGAGAAGTAGTGAGGAGATGGGCATGCCTCAGTGTTTGACTTAGGCCTACCTGCCATTTGTTTAATTTAGCTAACACTGATTTCAATTTGCGCCATGTTATTAAAGATAAGTATTATTAAGTTTTTAAGTGGCCCAAGTCCCAATAGGATGTTTAGAAATTAGCCTAGTCACTTTATTCTTATGTTACATAATTGACAGCGTTCTATGTCTGTCAGGCATCTATTGCCAAAGCCTCTTTGCCTGAAATGATTCACAAATCTCATGTGTATAAGTTTTGTGTTTTCCCAAAAACTACAAAAACAGTTAAGCAGGGTGACAATATCTAAATAAGCCTTAAAGGAGTAATTTTGTATTGAATTTGTCTTGCTTTTATATAGCATTACAGTTTATAACATTAAAATGTTCCATTTTACTTCAGAAATCACTGGCACAATTTACCCCAACGTATTCCCCCAAAGGCACAGTTTACCCTGCACCAGGGGCAAGTTGTGCCACGAGACCACTTTTTTCCCCCCCAAGAGCTATATTTCTGAAGCAATTTGTTTCAGATCCAAAGTTTATATATATGTACATCCTTAAGTTGAAGGTATTACTGTCATGGCCTCACTTTAAAGTCACTTTGACTGGCACAACTCACCCCACTTTCCCCTACAGGGAAACAGAAATGACGCAGAATGCTCAGAGGTTGAGTGGTGACATGGCCCTGGGTAAGGAGCAATGACGACCAAGCAGGGGTTGACTGGAGAACCAGGGTAGAAGTACTGTCAGAGATGAGGCTGATTGCTGGCAGGTGTGGCAGGCAGAGGAGGTGGCTGACAAGGTGCAGGTGCAGGTCGTTGGCTGGGCTCAGGAGTGGAGGGAGAGAGAGAGGGAGAGCACACGCAGGGGATGAGACACAGGGAGGCAGGCAGAGTACAGGAAAACACCAGGGGAAAACAGAATCACAAGCAAAAAGAGAAATAAACAGGACACTCACCGTCAGCCTGGCTGCCACGACAACAGATATGCATTCAACACGTTTGTTAGACCTCGAGGATGACACATAATTTGTTTTGCAACAACACTCCACAGGGTCAGTGGTTTCTTCAGAGAAAATATCAATCTTTCATATATTGATTTAGGACTGTTTTCCTTTTTTGAGGCACTATCATTTGTTTTTAAGCGGAATACCCAATGTCTGTGCCTTCTATTCTAGAGACCCCCTCAAATCTTCTTTTGGCTTTATAAATGAATTATCAGAGCTCTTATCAATAATCCTGCCCAGATATGACAAGTTTTTCATTCTAGCTGATTTTTGTTACATTATCTGACTTGACATGTTCTTCATGATCCTTGTATTTGTCATCACTATTCTATTTGTTCTGATTTGGTTTTACCGCCTTGTTTTAGCAGCTCACCCACCAGTTACGGTCTAGAGTCTTTTAATGCTACCTCTGCCAATTAATAGTAGCAGAGCATTTAACACTATCCCCTGTGAGATACAGCCTTTATTATCAGCGGGTATCAGATGGGCATAACACATTTTATTTTTTATCATCTGAAATTCCATCCTTGGTGAAATTGCACCACTCAAGACCAGGAAAAGTAAACACATGTCCTCGCTCTAAGCTCTGTGGCCATCATAATGACCTTAAGGTAAAGCTTTTCAATGCAGAGGTTAAAAACACACGCCTACTTTTCCAATCTCATTGAATCTATTGTTTCTAATCCCAAAGTGCTTTTTCTCATTGTAAATCGTGCCACTGAGGCTCTCCCTTCTTTTCTGTAGACACTTCCACTGAGCGTTTAAAAGTCTTTACTCAAAAAATCTGAGCATTACCTCATCTGTAGGTCCTTTGCTCTCTTCCACCCTGTCGCTCAACCATAGACTGTATAAAAGAAGATGATTTAGTCACTGTGATGTCACCCATTGTTTGGTGGACTGCCCTTTTGAAGCCTCAAGTTTGGCAGTTTGGCAGCCATCATGTTGATTTTTTGCAACCAGGCATCGGATGTGACGATATTTGCACAAGGCGGTGGCGCTAGCAAGCCAGGGTAGCTAGGTGCATCTGTAATTCATATTAACTGTGAGTTTAACCGGGATGCTGATTTTAATTAGAGACAAACAGGCTTAAAACAAAACGTACTTCCAGCCGACTCATAATAAGCTTGTTCAACGGCGCTGGTTAAATTTACACAGTGCAGTGCATACAAGTCACCTCTATCCTGATTAAAAGGTCACCCTGGTAGCGACTTCAGTCTCAAGGTAGTCCCGCCCTAAAGCCTTATCATCTATTTTCCTGTAAATGGGACCATTATTTACTAAATAAATTACATTACACCTGTCCTGTAATCTTTGCACTGGCTGCCTGTTGTGCACGCTATATTTTTGACCTTTTAACTCCCCACGTGCTTTAACGGGCCCCGAGATCCTCTAATGCTACTCTCCTGGTGGTTCTGAAATCCAGACTAAAAAACAAAGGTGACAGAGCGTTTGCCATAAAAGCCCCTAGACTTTGGAACAACCTTCTAGATGATATTAGGATAGCTAAGTCTATTTAATTTCATTTAAGTCTCTTCTTAAAACCCACTTTTTGTTACTGTGTTTTATGTTGTATTGCTTATTCTATGTAATCTTTTAATAGATGGTGCTATTTTGTGTTTTTGTTTCACACTTTCATTAAACCACATTGTAAACCCTGTTTTGAAAGGTGCTCTATAAATAAAGTTTATTATTATTGTTATTATAATTCCATTAAGTACAATAGTGTCAGCAGCAGTCGTAGCAGTAGTAGTTTAGTATAAGTAGGTAGGTCAGCCTTAGTATCTGAGAAAGACAAAAAGTACATCATCAAACTACACCGCCTACTCATCCTCACACTGACCTCCAAGGTGATTAATTTCCATTTCTCTGCTGCTGTGTGCATCCATTTCCAATGTAAGAAGTCAACATCAGTTGAACCTTCATGAAGTTGCTACCAGCAGTTGTATATTTAACTTGTGAGAAATGTTGTCTACTCACTTGTGACAGTATGTACTGAAAACATGCTTGCCTCCCACATTCTTGGCTTAGTTCTCAAAGAGTCAAGAAAAATAAGTCAGTCAAGCAATTGTTTTGTTAATAAGGTGCCAGTAAGAGTGAATGAGAGTAACTGTCAGTTCTACACACTTTTACCTGCAATCAACAAAATTAAAGCTTGAATTTTACAAA
This sequence comes from Micropterus dolomieu, assembly GCF_021292245.1. Taxonomy (NCBI): domain Eukaryota; kingdom Metazoa; phylum Chordata; class Actinopteri; order Centrarchiformes; family Centrarchidae; genus Micropterus; species Micropterus dolomieu. The sequence goes on along the minus strand of NC_060150.1, from coordinate 30,035,165 downwards.
AGCTCAGTGTGCATGAGCTGTACATCTGACACATGGCAAATTGCAGCTTATTGCAAATTACTGTATTTCTTTACTTATATTTATTTAGAAAAAATGTTTTCTTGCTTTCTTGCCAAGAGTTAAAAAAGGAGATTTGTACCTCTATTGTGCCCATAAGCTAAATATGAAGGAGATGGTTAGCTTAGCTTAGCAAAAAATATGCAAAAAGAAGCTGGGCAAACAGCTAGCTCAGGTTGGTCTGAAAGCAAAAAAATCTGGCCAACAGGACCTCTAAAGCTCACTAGTTAACATGTTCTCATATCTCATTGGTTTAATCCATATAAAGTCCAGAGCTGTTTTCTCCCTGCTTCCAATGTGTATGCTAGGCTAAGTTAACATTTCCTGGCTGAAGCTTCATCTATAACAGACACATATGTGAGTAGTATGAAGTATCTGCAACCACTCATAAAAGATTTACTCAAAATAATGGTTCAGTAGGCCCATGTCAAAAGCACATAAGGTATTGAAACAGTTTATCAAAATCCCTACATGTCGCTATTGCTTATCACAAGAAAAACTTTTCACTATAATTCATATCAGGGCTACCAACTTTTCATTTAGTTTGGGGTGAGATTCGGTATTGGAGATCAGTTAATTTTATGAGTAGGTAGGCCTCCTGTGTCATATCCCATCACAGGAGTCGGGTAATCCTTCTTTAATCCTCAGGATTTTTTTTTTTAGTTCAACAGCCATATTCACAGTTTAAAAGTGTGTAGATGAAAAGCCAAGTCAATAATCATGGTCAGATCAGTGTGATCAGCATAATTGCCAACCTCCAGACATCATAGACTAATTTGGACCAAACCTAACCAGGTATCTGGGAGTCTTTCCCCCAGAACCTATGTGTCAAACCAGAAAATGTATTTCTTTGCATTTTAGAGAATGTATGGACTATTAAAGTTCATAATAAGCAAGAGTGTAGGTTTTCCTTTAGCAATGTAGAGGCTACTTATGTTTATAGTGGGGTCTGGGTGTCCTTCCCCAGCAAAAAATTAGCATTAAACTCTTAATTTCTGCACCATTTTATGGCAGAATTTTCTTAGGCTATATAAACAGAAACACTAAATTCAGGCAGCAGGGGACAAAATATTTTTTTAAAAATTTATTGGCCTGTAAGGCTTTCAAGCATTTTGTATTTCCTTTTCCTTCATGATTTAGTCTTTCCTCCTCTTTGTGTCTGTGTTTGGGGAAGTAACCTCTTTAAATGTGCCTGTATGGCGTGAGGGCGTGTGAAAAGTGTCAATTGCGTGACTCTCACGCTCAATGCGTCAGAGTTGGCAGCTCTGTCCATATAAAGTAATGAAACGGACAGCTTCGCCATTTACTGATTTAAACATTACTGTGCAGGAACGGGAAGGCAAAATAACTCACTGAGCCAGGGCAATTTGAGTACAATAGAGGAAGATTTGCACAGCAAGCGCATGCACACTCACACACACTGAACTTATGTTGGGAGAGCAGGCAGGTATAGTCGTTTAAAATACGCTGTTGCAGTCCCACAACCTTGTACAAATGAGATAGAAGAGAGCCTATGCCTATGATAGCTTGCAAAAATTAACACAGTAAGCGGATTACTTGATTATGATAAGCAAATTAGTTTAACAGCATTTGTATGGGAATGATTCTGTCCCAAGCTTAAGCGGTTGATCACTGTAACTGTTTACACTGTATTATCATTTGTGTACATATATTTGCTTTAGCCACTTGCTTTGAATGAAAGGACCTATTGCTGAAACAGATGCATAGATTAGACTACCAGGGATGATTTATTTATATGTAGTGCACAAGTACCTAAACTACCAGTTTGCCAACTCACACCTTAAGTGTCACATTGTTTCCTATTTTAGAGAGATTGTTGCTATGTGGGTGTGAAAAATCTCTGAATCTACTGGCAAAGTTGTGAGCTGTCAGCAGCAGTTCTGGTAAACTGAGGTTCTTCTCAAACTCAGAGAAGTATCACAGTAAACTGCATATGGAAAGAAAACTACTTTTACAGTTTAGATGCAGATAAACTCAATAATTTATCTGCATCTAACGTGGCTATTAAATCAGCAGTAAAAGCACACACAGTTGCGCCCCTTTTGAATGTGGTCACGTCTGTCCTGGGATCACCCAGCGAGTCTGTCCCCTGCCAAGCTCCGGGCCAAATCAACCATTTGTTTCTGTTTAACCTTTCACATAAATGTGACATACAGGAGCTGGGATTGATGTTGGCAGGTAATTTGTGTTTGTGGGATGCATTTCCACTGGTGTGTGTGTGTGGTGACTATTTCACTGTGTAGTGCTCTACTCCTCCATCCCTCTCTTCCTAATGCAATGAGTTCCCCGGCCCATCAGTCTATGGCCAGAGAGACTGCAATGCTCTCATTACTCTCTCTGCTTACTGTCTATGCCGGGGTTGCTAACAACGTGAGTGCGTGATCACGTTTGGCGAGATTGTGTGTCTTGACAAAAGAGCTCTCATTAAGTTCCATATTTTTTCTCCTGACACCTGAAGTGGGCATACAGCATTCTTGATTTATACATGCTATTCATTCATGTGCCAGTACCCCTGGCAGGGGTGAATTTAGGTTTTGGAAGCGAGACAAAACTCAAGGCAGACCTATTTAACAAAATCACAGCGCACATGAAAGAAGAATGATATAATTTCTTTCTCAATCCCAGAAAAATCAATTTGTGTGGCTGTTTGATTTTTTTTTTCAGAATCCCTCCTTTAATCTGCCTGTGTTCCCTGCTTGACACCAAAATGCAAACTGCACTCAGTCCATTCTTGGCAGAATGGCAGCAAACAAAATAAAACCGGTCGCCACCTCTGTGGAGCCTTTATGTCAGTTCTTTTAAATCAAGACTGAAGACTTTTCTTTTTACCACTGCCTTTAATTAAATTAAATTTAAGGCTGTAGATTAATATTGTACACTGCACTGTGACTTTTACTGTCCAGATTTACCCTGTTTTTATTTCCTATTTAACTAAAAATGATATTTTAATGTGTATTTTTTTCTATTTCCCTATGTTGCTTTTATGTTTTATGTAAAGCACTTTGAATTGCCTTGTTGTTGAAATGTGCTATACAAATAAACTGGCCTTGCCTTGCCTTATAAGGCTAGAGCTCGCTAAAACGTCTTGATGGTGTGGTGTTTGCAAATTGTGAAGGCATCAAAAAAGGCAAAGCCAGCCGGGGCTGCTTCCATCTGTGGTCCTGGAGTGAATCACTGGGAAGTTGGATGACACTCTAACTAGCATACGTCAGACACGGCTTTGAATAAAGACCACCACAGCAGAAAACGGATGGTCGGGGTTAGTACTGTAGCTGAAAGGAAAACAGCATTTTAAATGGTTCGTGGGTGTGCATATGTATGCATGCATAACTGTGTCTTCCGTGTGGGCACAAGTGTGTGGGCACACTAACAGGCATAATGAAAGTTTTGGAAGATGTGCGGATGACAACGTCTTGACAAGCTGACAGAGAGCACATTCAGAAAATCTGACAGGAATTCAATTACGGGACGACACATCACTTGTTTCCGTGTTGCAGGCGGATGTCAGTCTTTCTTCCAAGCGGCACAAGCAAACAAGCAAAGCCCTATTTTGGGCTGTTAGCTTCCCTTTTAACATTTTTGTCTTTTTCATCTGCTGAAGATTTTAAAATCAGATGGCGTCTGAGGAAAAAGCTGCAGGTTAGCCTCTTTGAGAAGATTAAAATTAGTCTTCTCCTCCCTTAGCATGGCACATTTTGACTCCTGCTTTCATTTATGCCTCCCTAGGCCAACTAAACACACACGAGTGTTTGTTTGTGTGTATTGAGAAGGGTTGAGAGGGCAAAAAAGAAATAAATCCCTTTTAACTGTGTGTAAGAGCAGGGTTTAAAGTTCTTTATTTTCATCTGCTAAGCACAGCTCCTCTGAAACATACAGTAAGCCTGCTGTTTATGTATTTGCTGTTTTGTTTGTTGACAAGCTCCTTGTTAATATATCCTGTCGGCCGATTGGAGGATAAATCTGAGATGTCAGTGATGCTTCACATGACCGAAACAAACAGCACATGCTCATCCTAATGCTAATCTGCACTCCAGATCAGGGTTTTTTAATCCTGGGTGGTCCGTGAGGGAGAGTGAGCCAGAGTTGTGTTTTCTTGCACTACAGAATAACCTTCTGATTGTTATTGTGTACAGCACATCAGATAGCAAGCTGATAACACCTTAAAAGTAGGGCTGGGCAAGTTAACGCGTTATTATCGTGTTAACGCATTAATTAATTAACGCAGACAATTATTTTATCGCACGTTAACGCAGTTATTATTATTATTTTGAAAGTCCGTTGCTCACTGTCTCTGAATACACATACAGTCAAACCATGGGTCACAGGAGGGGTGGGATGTTGATCAGCCTGCTAATCACCCACTCAAACAAGCAGCGGAGGGAAGCTTCGGCAGACTACGCTGGATGCAGCGTGTGGGAGAAGTAGATAAACAAAGGCAAGACAAGCGATCAAATGCCATAGTGAAGTGGATAGCTACACACTGTATGCTGATTAGTACTGGCGAAGATGTCGGTCTTAGGAATGTTCTTAAAATCACAACGTAGTCGCTTGGCCCCGCGGGGTTGCTCTTTGCTCTGGTAATCAGAAAGGGAGACAAGGTTCCGCGAATGACCGGCAGGCGCTCTATGGATAGTAACCATGTCAAAAGCTTCTGTGCACTACACAGCTGTAGCCTATTTAGCCTATTTAGTTAGTTATTTAAGTTAAAATTATAGGCTACATTTATCTGATAGGCCTTCATCTAGTTTTGCGGCTCTGCCATGCGAATTCCCTCCTGTTGATGTCCTATTTAGTAAACAGTAATAGATTCTGGAAACTCACAAACAGCGAGGATCAGTCTCTCTTCCAGTGATTTGTGCTGCGCATCGCATACAAAAAGTTCAAGAGAATTCAACTCTGGCAGTGGGCAGGCGTGTGCGTGAGGTGACCACTTTACCTCACTCTAACAGCGACACTTGCTACTGAACATAGAGTGTTTATGCTGCTCCCTGATAAAAGAAAATGTTTCTGCTGATACCTGTTCAGATAAAAAACAAGAAAACGGATTCATATCTGTTAACCTGTTGCTCAGAAGGTTCCTGTTATGCTATGATCGTGACTCTGGGCTCTTACTTGTTTTAACAAGCTAGATAAAAGGTAATGCCCTGCCAGTGGCAAATAGCTTTGGTTTAAAGTTTGATTTGATTACATTAATGTTTAAGTTGAGATTTACAAGAAATATTTTATTGCTACTGTGTAAAGGGAATACTGCTGGTAAAAAGCACCTTATTTGTTTAAAGAGTTTGCAAACAACATGTTATTGCACTTTTGTGTATATAGCAGTACATTTAAATTAAAAGTGCGCAATAATAATAATAATAATAATCTTTATTTGTAGAGCACTTTTCAAAAACAAGTTACAAAGTGCTTTAACAAGTGTAAAGACAATAATACACAAAAGACAATAATACAAATAACAATACATGATAAAAGCAAGAAAACATTGAAAAGACAAAAATACACGTTTAAGATAAATATAAAATAAGTAAAATCGAATAAAATAAAAGGGATAAAATAAAGTCAAATAAAATCAGGAAAGACTCTCCTATAAAAATATGTTTTAAGAAGGGACTTAAAAGAGTTCACTGACTCAGCTGACCTGATTTCCTCAGGCAGGCTGTTCCAGAGCCTCGGGGCCCTGACAGCAAACGCTCCGTCCCCTTTAGTTTTCAGTCAAGACTCTGGAACAGACAACAGACCTCTGCCCGAGGATCTCAAGGTACGTGCTGGTGTGTATGGGACTAAAAGTTCAGAAATATAACAAGGCGAGAGGCCATGAAGAGCTATCAATAAAATTTTCAAGTCAATTCTAAAACATACTGGGAGCCAGTGTAATGAAGCTAAAACAGGGGTGATATGGTCATATTTCTTTGTTCTGGTTAAAAGCCTGGCAGCTGAGTTCTGGACAGTCTGGAGTCGATCAGTAGATTTTTGGGTTAAACAAGTGAAAAGGCTGTTGCAATAATCCAGGCGTGATGAGATGAAGGCGTGTCCTTAAAAGTTAACATAGAAATATAGTAAAAATTCGATCTAAGTTGATAAAAACATGATTGAACAAGCTAAATTACTATCAAACCAAACACCAAGGTTCTTTGCAACAGGCTTAATGTGATCATCAGATGGCAGTATTTGTTTTGCCATCTGCTGGGACCCAATGACCAGGATTTCTGTTTTGTCTGAGTTCAGCTGGAGGAAATTATTTGACATCCATTTTTTAACTTCACAAAGGCAGTTGTTAAGTGAACTCAGCATTCCAGGGTCTTTAGATCTGACGGGGAAGTACATTTGTGTGTCATCAGCATACATATGAAAAGAAATAACATGTTTATGGATAATATGTCCAAGGGGAAGCAGATACAAGGAAAACAAAATGGGACCGACCCCTGAGGCACACCATATTTAACTGGACAGAACGAAGAGACATAGTTGTTTACAGACACGCAGAATTTCCTATTGGACAGGTAGGATGAAAACCACTCTAAGGCAGTACCAGAGATCCCCACCCAGTGCCTCAGTCTGTGTAAAAGCAGCGCTAAGGCAATACAATACAATGCGCATAACTGTGCGATTAATCGCGATTAAAAGTTTTAATTGTTGCCCAGCGCTACTTAAAAGTAAAAAAGAATCACACTAAATATGGAAAGGGTGTTAGATGGGTAAAATGTGCCGTGTTTTCGTCGTTTGCATCAGATGCTGAGGTGAACCCAGGCCAGACGCTTGATTGTGTTTGTCCTAATGACACAGATTGCAGATACGCTGGCATCCGCACCGCAGGCTGTTCAGGGATCAGCTTGGAAAACCCAAAGTGTTACTCTTAATCTCCCCCAGAAGTCTTGATGAGATTTAAGTCTTCCAATCTTCAAAATACCATCAACAGCAGCTCTGAGGGCGTTGGGAGAAGTTGGGAAGGAAAAAAAAAAAAGTGTCACCGCATAAATAGATTTAAAACCTTGACAGTTATTCTACTCATCATTGCATCTTGTATGAACAGGTTGGATGGGTATCTCTAACAGTAAGACGTGACAGGCATTGGTTTCTATTTATTTATAAAGGCCCTAAAATACTCGCTCAAGCGATTGGCTAATGCTCTAAGTCCTGCGTGCAAACACAATATTTGGGAAAACTGCTTTTAGTTTTTGTGCTGCACACACTTTTGTACCTATAGGTCACTTAAAAACCATGATTAAAAACTGCTCCGCTCATGTAACTGTTTTTACCTGTGTTCTGTTGTTGTCTGGCATACCCTCAGTGATTCCTCAAGTTTTAAATAAACCAAAATCCGACTGGGATTAAAGTCCATGGAAACCTTCCACCTGACTTTGGACATCAGGGCATAATCCATCTGCAGCAGAATTGTCATAGTCTTCATTCCTCTTGTTTGGAGAGTTCATTTGTGGTCGCAGCCATCCGCTAAAGCTCTTCTTTGCTGTATCTAACTGAGGGAGTGTTTTTCAGGACACTGAGATGAATTTGAAAGCTTAGACACAGCAGAGTGGCCATTCTTCCAACCATTTTAACCACATTTTATCAGCATATTCCATATAACCCTTTCTGTATGCATTATCAAGAACAAAACTAAAAACAGTTTCTTCCTGTTAGAGGGAAATTTACTTGAAACTATACTCACTGTATTTTCTGGTTATCGTTACTTGTTGTGATGTTATGAGAGACAGAGTTTAGTACAAAATTACTGTTCCAAATTTACAGTTTCTGCATGTTATGCAAAATGTACGACATGTGCAAAATATAGACAGAATAATGTCCACAAATGTCCATGTACCTGTTAGCATTCATATTTTACCTTTACAGATTCAAAAGCATTTTATGTAAATAACTAGCCGCCATACAACATTTTGCATCTTTATGTGTTAATAGTGTCACACATTGCCTGTCTGATCTGTTTAGTTTAGTTATCCGCCGTTTCTGTTATTTAGTCCGTTGTATTTTGGTCTCGTCCTGTCTGCTTGTGTTCTTGTTTAGTATGTTGTATTCATTAATCTTATCTGTTCTGTCTTATTTTGATTTAATCTGTGCCTGCCTCAGTTCTTGTTTAATTCTGTTTCTGTCTGATGTTTGTATATCATTGTGCTTGGGTTCTGTCTGCTTGTGTTTATTATGGTTTTGGTATTTTCCTTATTTCTGATCTGTTCCAGTTTAGTTTCATGGTCTGTTTGTTTAGTGTCCGTTTTTCTATGGTGATCCCTGTTTTATAGTTGATCAGTGTTTGTTTACATGCTTTATTCTGCTATTGTCTGGTGTTTGAATCTTGCCTTGCTTTTGTCATTCTCTCTGCCTGACTGCATGTCTTTCTCATTAGTCTTATCTCCGTCACCTGTGTTGCTCCCGCCCTGCTTGTTAGTCCTTGTATATATGCTCGCTTGTTTCTTTAGTCTGTGTCCAGTCATTGTTGTGTGTAGCTTGCTGTTGTGCTGTCTCAGTCTCATATTGTGTGATGTATTCTGCCTGTTCATTTGCCCTGCTTGTTTCCTGTGGATTTTGCATTTCTGTTGGATTTCCGGGTTTTGTTGGATATCTCTGGTCGTTTGAATTGTTTATGATTTTTCGATACTCTGGACTCAGCCACTCTACCTGTAAGTGTGCTCGCTGGTGTCCTGCATTTGGGTCCTCCAACCTGCTCAACCACATACACATTCTTGACAAATTTGTTTTGCTGCTCAGTAGAGCCAGGGCAGTATTCCAACATGATAATGACCCTAAACAAACCTCCAAGACGACCACTGCCTTGCTAAAGAAGCTGAGGGTAAAGGTGATGGACTGGCCAAGCATGTCTCCAGACCTAAACCCTTTTGAGCATCTGTGGGGCATCCTCAAACAGAAGGTGGAGGAGCGCATGGTCTCTAACATCCACCAGCTCCTTGATATTGTCATGGAGGAGTGGAAGAGGACTCCAGTGGCAACCTATGAAGTTCTGGTGAACTCAACAGGAGGGTTAAGGCAGTGCTGGAAAATAATGGTGGCCACAAAATATTGACACTTTGGGCCCAATCTGGACATTTTCACTTAGGGGTGTACTCACTGTTGCTGCTAGCGGTTTAGAAATTAATGGCTGTGTGATCTATTATTTTGAGGGGACAACAAATTTACATTTAGTGTGGTGTTGGAACTTGAAGCCTCCATTGTACATAAACTGAGAATGGACTTTTCAGAAAACTAGGAGACATCTTGTATCCAGCAATTTAACTTGATGAAATGAACAATTTCATGTTTATAGATTCTGTCATTTTAGGAAATTTTTAATGAGGTAATTGAAATTTTTGAGGACAACCCATGTTAGACACAAATTATTATTCAAAGCACAGTGTCTTTATGTGTTCTGAAACATGTCTGGAGGGGATCTCGTTTCATTCACTGTGATAATGAGCACCTGTCCTCACTCTCAGCCAACCTGATGCTCTCAGCTGTCACTACCAGCATCAGAAACATGTAGGAGAAAACATAGGCAGTCCATGCTGACTAATCACATGCCTCCATGTGGTCTCTGTAGCCACCATAGCCTCAATGTATAGATACATTTTTGAGGAAGCACACAGCTATGGAGTGGACTACAGCATAGCTTTGTAGCTTCTGCAGTAGGTCTTAATAAAGCTTAAGGGAGCTAAGAAAAAAGAGAAAACATTGTAGTTACTGTTAAAGAAGAAGATCAATTGTTGGTCTGCAATGGGAAGCAAACTCAGGTCTCCTGCATGAAGGTGCAACATACTCTGACATCCTCACCCTTAAATGCCACCTTGCTCCATAAAATACTTTTCTTACACTAGCATGCAACGTTGCCATTGCACTTTCCCCAAAATGTGCACTTTTGAATCATCAAACATGAATGTGATTCCTAGAGATAGTGATGGCCGATTCATAGCCTCACAAGTTGACTTACACAAACCTGTCTCTGTATCCCAGTGCTCTAGTGTTGATATGACAAATAGGTGTTAGCGAGTTTAATCAGCAGAAAGCCCACACACAACAGCACCACAATATCTCAATGACGCAGTGTCCTCAAGAGGAAGAATGGAAGGAAGGACAGGAAAGCCTTAAAAACAACAAGTCATATCTTTCTATGACTTATATGAAATATCATTTCTACATTTCTGTCACTTAGGTGACAGAAATGTCACTTTCTACATTCCTGTTTTAGGTAAAACATGCATCTATCATTGAAGTCCATTTACTCTTATGTGTTGTACATCAGAGGATCTCTTGGCTCATATTACATCATCCAATAGGCAAATCAGATTGGTTATCTATTTCCAGTAATACTACACACAGTTGCTGAGATGTAACCATTAGTGGATGTATCTTGAGGCAAGACAGCGGAGAGCATGGACACCATGTCAACAGCTAATGGTAAAAGGAATAAAGGTGAATTTAATTATAACAGCACTTGAGGGTAGCAACTGACTGCTGTCCATATCAATACGCCATATTTCTTTGACTGAGTGGGTCTAATGAGAGGTTTCGTTTACAGAGAATCATTTGATTAAATTCACCTAACTCTGGCAGAGCTCATGACAGTAGGGAGAGGACAGGAGAAAATTTATTTTAGGATTTGACTGGCCATAGTTTGTAAAAAAAATTCAAATTTCAACTGCAAGCGATTCCTTCAATATGTAGCTGATATTCAGAATTCATAAATGCTTGAATTGGATAATGATCATGTTCTTAAAGTAAGATCTGTGTCTGAGCCTTAAACTGCCTCTTGAGCTGCAACCTCTCTAACCTGCACACTAATTCTCTAAAGAATGTAGGCTACAGTATGAAGCTTATCCAGCTAATGCAAAGTGAAAAACGGTTGCTTAATTAAACAAAATAACATGTTCAACAGTAAGGAGCCCCAAAGTGTTAATAACTAATCATATGGATAAATTGTGTAAAATATATAAATGAAAATACACTGTCAAATTATTTAGGAAATCGTTAAAGATAACCTCTGTCATCACCCCTGCCTCCCTGAAGCAACAGCTGCTGACAAATTTAGCCAGTAAGCTCCCGTTAGCTAGAGCAACAAAAATGTCACAGTAATTCTGCAATTAGAGGTTGTTACAGTAACCTCTCCTTTTGTCTAGCTTAGCAAGGATGCACATGCTACCTAGCTGGCCAGATAACTAACTATGCTGTGGTGTGTGTGCCAGTGCTAGTGTTGGCAGTTTTAGCTAGCTCCTGTTGTATCCAGCGAACACATGAGCTGTGTCTCAATTCAGGGACCGCATCCTTCAAAGGCTGCATTTGAAGACTGAATACGTCACAGTTGGTGCGACAAGGCTGTCCCATTTCGAAGGCTCCTTCAAATGCAGCCGAGAAATGCAGCCTTCTTTTCCTCTGTTTGGAGGATCCAACGGCTGGATCCTTCGCAGCCCAAGGCATTCCGAGATTCATTGCGCGCCTGTTGATTGTCCCAACTTAAATAATGCCATCGGCTTTGTCTGTGGAGTTTAACCCCCCCGGATTTTACCTAATGTAAGCATTGGATTTCAACTCACTTAAAAAAGCCAACAACACAAATGTAAAAAATAACAAGAGGCATAAAAGCGCAGTATGTCATTTAAAGAATAGGATTGTGGATTGAAGTGAGTTAATTGATTAGCTGGCCAGCTAACGTTACCTAGTGGTTCTTGATGTGCTAATGTTAAATGCAACTCGGGTGGGTAAGTTACAACTTAAAAAATAAAGCCTTTAACGTCTTCACTTAAAATCGAAGAGGTTCAGAGTCTGACCTTCCTCTTACCGAGATTGTGGCGATATTATACGTCGCTTATACTTAGACTGATTCAACGTTAGACAGGTTGTGAACCCTGCTTGGTTTTCAGACAGTTAACGTTAGTAGCGGTTGCAAAAACCTTGGGATATAGTACACAGTTAACATAACTGCCCTCTTCATTAAATTGAGGGGGGAGAGCGACCAGCTCTTCACCGGGGCAACAATTTCTGCCAACGTGGTTTGGAGGTAATTAAAGTATCAATATCCCTTTTGATATATCTGCATTTGATCATCTTGTATTTAAATGAAAAAAGTTAAATGAGCCCCCATCCTATACAAAGCCTGTAACAATAATACAACTAGCAGATGTGGCGGCCCTTTTGTTGTGCCCTGTCGCCTTTTCCAGTCATCACAAAATTACGATTTCTTTTGTTTCTCTGATTAGGACAATTTTGGAGAAAATGGGCCTGTGGGGCAAGGTGACTTCCCTCCAAGCAAAAAATTAAAAAAAACTAAAACAAAGTATGTATTTGATTTTTAAATTTATATAATCTGTACATACAGTATTTTATCATTTTTGTATAAATCGTTCACTATGTAGCATAAAGGGAACTACAAACTGCATTTCATCTTACAACCCTGTTTTAAGATAATACATAAATTTGCCTTGTACGTTGTATATTCATTTTAGCCACACACGTTAATAAACACAGTTGCTAAAATTTGTTTTTCTGCTGTTATTTACAATGATTGATTTCCTGTGCCTTAGGATTGCAAATGTCCAGGGTCAGGAGAGGGTGTAGGTGGGAAGCCCACTGCTGCAACTTGGCCCTGGTTTGTCCTCCATGGATCTCATGGATGAGGTGTTGGGACAGAGGCATTCCACCACCCCACCTGTCATAATTGCCTCTATGCCTGAGGACACACCAGGGCCAAGTACTGCAGTTGGTGGCCAGGTGGAGGAGGAGGAGGAGGAAGAGAAGAGCCAGCCGAGAAAGAGAGAGAGGATGAGCTGCTTCAGCTTCTCAAGGAAGACATGAGGTTGCAGAGAGGGAGAGGAGAGCACAGGAGAGCAGAGAGAGGATGGACAGGCTTTTCTCTCTACTAGAGAGACTTGCTGAAAAATAATCCTTAAATAATAATATCTATAATATTTATTAATCAATTAAAATAAAATATTTGTTAAATAAATGATTTCATTTTCTGTGGTCTAACTATTAGTATTTACAACATTTATTCCGCTGAGCAGGGAGACCCTGGTGATGCTGCTGTAACTGGATGGGCTACCACAATAAAGACCCAGGTGTGTTCTGTCTGCGGGACATCATCTGGGGTGGTCTCCAGAGTGTGTTGCAGGTGTGGATGCATCTCTCCACTGTCCACCGCATCGTCCATAAATGGGTTTGCAGGGCTGGTTCAATCGACGGCTGCCATGTCACTAAGATGTTTTAGTAAGAGGCAAGAATAATAGGCTGTGCACACAAAATACTAATTCACAATCTTATTTTGACAATAAATCTCTACAAAATATTTGAACAGGCCAAATTGTTAGGATACGGATAGGAATTTACCGATCTTTTACTTGCCTGTTAAAAATATTGGTGGTCAGGGTGCGCCTCCTCCAGGGCAGACACCTCTGACTGTCTCCAAACCGTTCTTCTCATCCTCCTCAGGCTCATCCTCTGGGGACACTATATCACCAGCCCCAAGGCAGATGTTCTGGAGGATGGCACATGCTGTTATTGACCTGAAATGGTTAAAAATATATTTCAATCTGAAAAAAAAAAAAATATGCTTTTTGATGAATCAGTCTGATTTAATTATTAGTATAATTTTAAAAAATACTCATGTGAGGTACAAAGGTGTGGTACACCTCCAGCGCTTGCAGGAAGATGGTCCAGAACCTGGTCTTCATCATCCCAAAAGCACGCTCTATAATGGAGCGTGCCCTGGAGTGATGGTTGTTGAAGCGCTGGGCTCCCACACCTTGTATTGGCCTCTTGTAGGGAGTGATGAGGGGGAGTGGGTGTTGGAGGCACGTGTACCCTCCGTCTGCAAGGATGAAATGCCCTGGAGGAGGGTAGAGTCGTGTACAGTGGCCAGTAGGGGAGCACTCTGGAGTCGTGGACCGACCCAGGCCAGCCCACGTAGGTGTCAATGAAGCGGCCCTGATGGTCACAGACAGCCTGCAGGATGATGGATGGGAACAGTTTCCTGTTCCTGTAGCACTGACCATCAGGGCCGCTCGGTGGCTTGATGCGGACATGGCAGCCGTTGATTCCTCCAGCTCTGTGTCTTGCAAACCCACGGGATATCTTTTCTGTTTCATCCTGGGTCTTCAGTAGGTGGATGACTTTGTGGCGAATGGCCACCACCTCCTCAGTGACTCTGGACGATGCGGTGGACAGTGGAACGAGGCATTGCAAATACTCTGGAGACCACCCTGTATGATGCCCCACTTGCCAGCCAGAAGAGAAACACCAGGGTCTTAATTGTGGCACCGCATCCATGTCTCCGTTCCTGGTTTAGGAGGCCCAGTAGCACTCCCAGGGCCTCCCTGCTCAACCAGAAATCTGGCCGTGGGTCCACCTGGTTTAAAAACCTGTCCAGCACAGGAACATTAAAATTTATCCAGCAGTACAGGGGCCTTGGCTGGTTTAGGGAGAAAAAGTAGAAAAAAATGGTTATGAAGTGTGGGAGATTAGTTAAGTTAGATAAGGCTTGTATATCTATCTATTCAACTTGCTTTAGCTGATCAATGACAAAAACAGTGTCAATATTTTATTAAAGGTTAGGTTTTCTTTAAATATGAAATTTTGTTAAAGTGAAATGGCAGTAGCAATTATAGCATGACTACTTTTGATCTAATAAGTTTATGAGAATTAATACCAAATTATGAATTTTAATATTCAGAAAATATTAATTCATAAAGCTTCTCCTTCTCACCACCCGAGATTCCGTTCGCCCAGGGTCTCGGGATTCCTTGGGTATGGTTAATAATTAGACAATTATTCACTAGTGATCAGTTAGTTAACAATCGCTCAATTATCTTAAATCAGTCTCATATCGAAGGGGTAAATTCTCATGACAGGGACTTGGAGTTGGGCAACACACACACCATTCCTTTGATTACAGTGAAATTTATTAACTAACTAAGGTGACTATAAATGCGGTTACATATACATCAAAGAAATAGGGGAGGGGAGAACTTGATTCACATGGGCAGCTAAACTTAAGATAATGGATTAACAGACTATTAGACATCACTGACCACAGAATGCAGGGTTTTGGTCTGCATGTCGTTTCTCCCAGCTGGGTTGCTGGTAGGCGGCCTCACACTGGCGGAGTTCCGTGCTTTCTCGGTTATGACAGCTTAAAGCCGTCGCTTTCTCTGCCAGGGAATTGCTCCGGAGGTCCGTCTTTTGTTGGCTTATTGAAGAAACTCGCAGTGGGGCCTTTTCAAATCCTGGCTCGGGTCAGAGGTTTGGTCGTCCTTTGTTACTGCTGGCGGCGCATGTGGATGACCCGGGTGTTAGGGGATCAGTGTAAGTTAGCTCGACGAATAAAGCTTAAAAAAAAAAGAACTTGGTCGTTCTTGAATTAAAATTGTGTAACTTAACGGTCTGATAACTTTTAACAAACAAAATAAAATAAAAAGCAAGTAAAGTTGCTGGAAACGAGGGAAAAATCAAGGTCGTGGCGCTTTGCGTGTGGCTTGAAAACGAACAAAGGGCCTTCATTGCGCTGGGTCAAACTTCTTAGGGCGTTGCCAGGAGAGGGAGCACGCTGGGCGCGTGCCGAAGCACCGGTCGTTGTCTCCTCACACCCTGCAGAAAACGCTTCACGAGGGGGTGGGTGAAGACAGATCTGTCGCCAAACCCTCATGACAAGATGAGATAGCTACCGCATTCACCTTAATGGTTGAGTGTGACAGTCCCTTCTCCATTAGGCCCTGTAAGAAGGAAAGGATGGATCCCATTGAGCAGGTTATGGGATTCATTTCCTTCTCAATGCAAAAGCACTGAAAGCCCAGCCACTTAGCTTTGTAGCAGGAAGTAGTGGAGCCTGCCCTCGCCGCCTGGATGGTATGTACCACCTCTGCGGACAGCCCAGCCTGTCTCAACCTCTCCCTTTCAGGAGCCAAACCTGGAGAGGTTGGCCAAGCACCGGCAGCCTGCCTATGGTGCTTGACTCCTGTTACAGAGCCCCCCAGACCTGAGGCACAGGCCAGGGCTCCGTCACTGCCAGCTGTGTCACTTCTGCGTACCACCCCGCCGATCTGCGGCCGGGTTGTCAGTCATCCTACCAGGATGACTGACAACCCTTCCTGTCTCACCCTCTCCAGCAGGGGGGGATGAGATGGAGTGGGGGGAAAGCATACAGCAGCCCTTTTGGCCATGGCCGCCCAAGGGCAGACTGTCCTGTGGTAGGATCGAGAACCGCAGTGGGTGTTGTGCCGTCTGGCAAACAGGTCCACTTGTGCCGTGCCGAAGCGAGACCAGATCTGCTGTATTATATCGGGGTGCAGTCTCCTGACACTGACACATATAAGGATATCCGGCCGAGCGGTACCCCTGCCCTCAGGCGATGAGGGGACCCCCAGAACCACAGGTCCCTCTGTACTGACTGGAGGGGCGTCACCATGCATCGCTTGTGCCTCTTGAGGTTTAGATGCAGGCTGGTAAACCAGCGTTGTAGCCGCCGCATGTGTAGCAGGCCCAGGGTAACCACTGGATGGCAGCTGCATCACTGACAGCGCCGTCACAGCAGTTCCCAGCTGGGGCTTGCGGACCGCTTGGAAAAAGAGTCGTCTGTCTGAGTTCCGACAGATGAGCTCTCAGGCTGGTTGTGTTGAGCACAACCCCCAAATACTCCACCTCCTGGCGGGGATAGGGGGAGCTCTTCTCCCAGTTGATTGCAAAGCCCAGGTTGTTCAGATGCAAAATCAACTGAGCTGTGTGGAAAATTGCCCATTGTTTTGACCTGGCCATGACACATGGTCATCAACCAATCGCCGGGCTGCACTAGCTCTAGCAGTTTCCTGAGTGTCAGCATGCGGAACGGTTTCCGTGCAATATGCTGGTTCAGGTAACGGAGATTCAGGATGGGTCTGAAGCCTCCAGTCTTCTTGGGGACCAGGAAGTACGTGGAGTAAAGACCCTTGTACATGTTGTGCGTTGGAACGACAGAAATAGCCTGTTTCAGCAGGAGCTGTTGACCAGGAAGTCCATCTCCTCCTGAGAGAACAGGTTGGCTTCCTTGATGCCCAGGAAAGACGGTGGGATCGGCAAAATTGTAGGGAGTAACCCCGCCTCAATGTGCCGTCCATCCAGTCTGTTGGCTTGCAGCAGTGTCTCCATTCCGTGTGGAAATGAGTCAGGGGACGCGCTGTTAGCTGAGGAGCGTTGTGGATTAAACACTGGAAAGCTTCCTTGGCCCTCACAGCCACCAAATCCTCCATAAATGGGAG
Organism: Micropterus dolomieu; assembly: GCF_021292245.1. Classification (NCBI taxonomy): domain Eukaryota; kingdom Metazoa; phylum Chordata; class Actinopteri; order Centrarchiformes; family Centrarchidae; genus Micropterus; species Micropterus dolomieu. The sequence continues at coordinate 30,017,868 of NC_060150.1, read as the reverse complement.
TTTGGCCCAAGGGGGGTGCAGTCAAAAGGGCCAAACCGGTCCCGAAAAAAACGAGCGGACTGTGGGGTCATGAACGCTGGTCGCTCCGTTGACGTCATTGCCTGCGACAGTGTTGTCGTAGCGTCTTCGGTGACGTGTTCACTATCGGCAGGACTGTCGTGAGGAGCAGTGACGAGCCGGGGAGCTCTCCTCTCCACCGCTGTTGGCCACTTTGGGAGAGATTGTGTCCCCTCTGCTGCCAAACGGCGCAGCGAGCCGCTCGCAGAGGCAATGAGCGATCTTCTTTGCCGCTTCTAGTCTAGGCTGCTCCTCTGGCCGCCACGGTGTCTCGGGGAGGGCGGGGTGCATTCATGGATCCACCCTGAGTAGCCAGTGATGGCGACAGCGGTGATCTGGCTTGATGGCGAGCACGGCATCTGAGAGTGACATTACGATGGCGAGGCTGAACTGCGCCTTCTCCTCCTCCAGCCTTCTGAAGCACTGAGTAGCAGAGTATATGGGGCCAAAGAGGCCATCAGATGAGATGGGGGCACCCAACAGCTCTTCCCAGTCCTTCCCATGGAGAGCGGTGAGTAATATTTTTTCAAAATGCTCCAACGTCCCCCTATCCTGCGTCAGCGGCGGGCGGGGCTTCCTTCCTGCTGACAAGCCAGCAGAGTGAGGAAGAAGGTGGGCAGCGAGGGCCTCTTCCACCGGGGGTACGCACGGAACAGCTGCTTATGTGTGGCCCTGCACGCGCAGGAAATCAATCAAACCCGCAACGGGCGCCCTCGTCCGCTGCGGCTCTGCCCAGGGAGACGAAGGCGGGCTGAGCACGCCGAGTCGATCTATAGAACCCCTCCCGGAGCCGACTCACCGGCTTCGGCAGGATGGGTGGGAGCAGTGCTAGCCCGCCGCTATAGCCATAACCGTGGGGAAGTTCTGACGGACTGAAGAGGAATTCATTTGCCCTTTAGAGATGGCGTGGTCCCTGCCGAGGCATTCAAAGCTGAAGCGATGAGTGTCAACCCTGGCGGAGGAGAGGTAGTACCCACAGAGTCCAGTAGAGGGTGGAGCCTGTGTGAGATAGAACAAACTCCAGTGGGTACTGTCCACGGCCTGAAAGTGACTCGCATGCACAGAAGAATAAAACAACCTCACACTCAGCACGCTGTCGTACAGAAGTAAACAAGGAGCCAGAGGTTAGCGCCGGTTAGCACCTAATTGCTAACCCTCCCGATTTTCACACTCCGTATGTCTTTGCCCTCTCCTGGTTTACTCCCGTGGACGCATCTCTCCCAAATTATGAATTTTCACAACTTTCTGTCCTTTCCATGACATTCTTTACTGTTTCTGGCGCTGTACTACGCATCTGCCCCACAACTCTCTCTCTCTCCACTGAGTCCACTCAGATAAGTAGCATGCATGTAACTCGTGACCCGGCCTGGAGGATTTTTATCAGTACTTCTTGAATTTTGATCTACTCTGGTTTTAAATTATGACAGAATTATTCTTTGTGGCGATTTTAATATTCATGTTGATGACCCCACCAATGTTAATGCAACTGACTTTTTAAATATGGCCACTTCTTTTAACTTCAAACAACATGTCAAAGGGCAAACCCATAACCGTGGTCATACACTGGACTTGGTATTTACCCTGGGTGTCAGCATTTCCTCTGTGGAATTAGTGGACATGACCACTCTGACCACAGATGTATTGTTTTTAGCTGCAATTCGCCTCACCAAGCTCCGTGTGTTCTCGCATCTTTAATGAACAAAGTGTTTCAAAGTTTTGCGCATTCTTTCAGAGCCAAAGCCAACACCTGTCTGATTCCAACACCAACAATCTGGTCGATCACTTCAATCATATCTGCTTGTCGTCACTAAATATTACTGCTCCTCTAAAGGTTAGGCCTACATCTTAAGCTAGTAAGCAAGCCTGGATAAATTATGGTGATAAAGCATTCGCAGCCTAAAAAGGGAATGCAGGAAAGCAGAGCGCAGATGGAAAAAAATCCAGTCTCCAAGTCCATTACCTCAGTCTGAAGGATTTATTAATTAACTACAATAACATGGTTAAGGATGCGAGAACACACTATTTTTCTGAACTCATTACTACACAAACACAATCCCAGGTTTCTGTTTAAGACTGTGGATCAGCTGGTAAACCCAACCCCTCCTTGTGCCTCAGCTGGAGGTAATGATGACTGTGAATTGTTTTTATCTTATTTTACCAATAAGGTGGTATCAATCAGAGCCTCTATTACCCCCGTGGCCTCTTACTCAGAGGTTCCTCACCAGCAACAAGAGAGTTTTAACCAGTTTTATCCCATCGACTTGTCTGAGCTTTTAAAGACAGTATCACATACAGTGGGTACGGAAAGTATTCAGACCCCTTTAAATTTTTCACTCTTTGTTTCATTGCAGCCATTTTCCAAAAATCAAAAAAGTTCATTTTATTTCTCAGTAATGTACACTCAGCACCCCATCTTGACAGAAAAAAACAAATGTAGAAATATTTGCAAATTTATTAAAAAAGAAAAACTGAAATATCACATGGTCATAAGTATTCAGACCCTTTGCCGTGACACTCATATTTAACTCAGGTGCTGTCTATTTCTTCTGATCATCCTTGAGATGGTTCTACACCTTCATTTGAGTCCAGCTGTGTTTGATTATACTGATTGGACTTGATTAGGAAAGCCACACACCTGTCTATATAAGACCTTACAGCTCACAG